>NC_044905.1:87678625-87978625 GCF_001633185.2 Quercus lobata
AAAAAAGTCACTGCTATGGATGACATTGAACCAAAAATATAATAAATAGGATCGTACTTCTTTACTCAAAATAAGCAAAAAAAAAGAAAAAATAGCACGTACTTTTTCTTGATTAAAATCGGAGTCAATGAATATGCCAAAAATGAGAATTGATGGGTTTGTGGACTATTCAATCAATGGGGAAAGTAAAGGTCCAAAACGTTGAACTCGCTTTTTCTCAGGTTGCCATTTTGCTTAACCATTGATGGAAATTTGGACCGCAAACAGTGAGACTCTCAGTGGTCACTCCAGCTTGCAGGGGCAAGTAGCACGCGAGCTTCTCTTCCTTTTACGAATTGAGATAGGGACAGGGCTATGTATCATGTATGCATGAATCATTTTGAATTCTTGCAGGTCCACTGGCCGAGGTTTCACCAAACAGGAAATATGGAAAATTGCATAGACGTGGTGCCCATTTCCCATGATGCATTAAGAAAATGACCAGAGTAAAATTTTGGGAAGAGGCCCAACTGAAGAAACAAAGGTGTTCATAGGCATAGCAACCCAATGAATTAAAGAGTAACTAAAGACAAAGGTAGCGAAGCGTGTTGACAGTGGAAAACTCTTGTACGATAAAAACTTGAGAAGGAAAAAAATTAAAATATATATATACACAACAAAACATAAGAGAAAAAGATCAATAATTCATCATGTGATTCAACAATAGTATATGTCGACAAACACAAAACACTCAAATGATAACAAAATTTGTCTTGGAGCTCACTTTGTAGTTTTGTATATTTGTAAGGGCGGAGTTTGGATTTTACATCATGAAATTTCAAAATTTGAACTTTATTTTCTAAAGTTTAGGGGTATTTGAATTTTACACCCTAACGTTTTAGAACTTGAATTTTACCTTTTAAATTTTAAGAGTGTTTGGATTTTATTCCCTAAAGTTTAGGAGTGTTTGAATTTTATACCCTATAACCTTAAAGTTTCAAAATTTGGGAGTATAAAATCCAAACAATCCTAAACTTTTGGGGGTAAAATTCAAATTCTAAAATGTCAAAGTGTAAAATTCAAACACCCCCAAACTATAGAGAGGAAATTCCAAATTTTAAAACTTTAGATATAAAATATAAACATCTCTCAACTTTAGGATTGTAATATTTTACTATAAAGTTTCTTGGTGGATAAGGAATATCTTCCTCCTCTTCTTCTTCTTCCTTTTTTTTATTTTTATTTTTTTTAATAGAAAATCTACCTAAATCTAGGCTACCCCACCCCCTAAGGGTTGGCTACTTGAATGAGAGTTCCTCAGCATCTCCAAGCCTTATGGCTTAGGGGCACATCCTCCCACCTAACAAGAGGGTGTGTAAGGAAAATCCTCTTTAGTGGACAAGAAATACCAATTTAATTCTAACAAAGCAGATTTTCCTTGATTCTTACTAATGACCATGATTATTGCTAACCAACTCCAGAATAAGCCATAAAGGCTTGAAGTGAAATGATCTTTCCTTGATTTACAATACATTTGTTTCTCAAAAAATAAAAAAAATAAAAAATCCATTTGCTTTTATAGTTTTTGTGGCTCTTGCCTTCTGATTTTTTATGGTATCTTTGTACCATGTCTAACTGCTTAGACTCTAATTGGATTTTTCAAGAACAATACTAGCGGCTCGCTTCACGGTCGTCTAGGAGCTAACAAGGAGTCTTTTGGGTAAAAATTGCAAAATTTAAAGTTAATTTGCATTATACCTACTGTTCAAAGTTAATTGGCGAAGTGAGGAGAGAGACTGAATTTCGGCAATGGCGTTGCCGAAATTCAGCCAAAAAAAGCAGGAGAGAGAATACTGTTACCGAAATTCAACCAGAAGCAGGAGAGAGGAGAGAGAATAACAAAAAAGTAGGAGAGAGGAGAGAGAATAACCATTGCCGAAATTGTGGAGGAAAATTTTTTTTTTTTTTTTTCCCACAATTTCGCAATGGCATTACGAAATTGTTGGGAGCAAATATTTTTTTTTTTTCCCCCCACAATTTCGGTAAATTCCGCCATTGACGAAATTGGGAAAAAAAAAGGAAAGAACACTTGGGGAAAAAAATTTTCCCTATTGGATTATGGCAATATGCCATTGCCGAAAATGTGAAAAAAAAAAACATAAAAAAAAAAAAAAAAAAGGATTACGGGCACATGGGATTGCCGGAAATAGGGAAAAAAAATTTCTTTCTCCCCTTTTCCGTAAATGTAAATAAAAAATAAAAAATTAAAAAAAAAAAACAAGAAAGAGAAAAAGGATACGGCAATCCCATCGCCGTAATACAGGAGGAAATATCTATTCGGCAAGAGTATTGCCTGTAAATATAAATAATACAATAAATAAAAAGAAATTGGGAAAAATTTGAAAAAAATTCCCTAATTTTCCGCAATAGCGTTGCGCCGGTAAAGTAAAATAAAATAAATAAAAAGAGAAAAACTAGCAATGATTGCCCGAAATTTGAGAAAAATTAAATAATTTTCTCCTATTTCTCGACAATACGTTGCCGTATAATGTAAATAAATAAATACACATAAAAAGAGAAAACAGCAATGGGTTGCCGAAATGTGGAAAAAAAAAACACACCCCAAACAAACTTCGGCAAGTGGCTTGGCCGAAATTGTGGGGTAAATTTTCTTTTTTTTTCCCCCTCCCACAATTTCGTAATCCCCAGTTTTTTTCCTTTTTTTTAAATTTTTTTTACATCTTACGGCGAAGCTATTCGCGGAAATAGGGGGAAAAATGATTTAATTTTTCCTCAATTTCGGTAGTGCCATTGCTGAAATTGTGAGAAAGAAAGGAAAAAAGGATTACGGCAATAGCGTTGCCGTAAATATGAGAAAAAAAAAAGAAAAAGAAAAAAAAAGTACAAAAGGATTAAAAATAAAAAGGAGAGAAAACGGCAATTGGATTGCCGAAAATGTGGGAAAAAATAATTTCCCAATTTCAGCAGTGCCATTGCTGAAATTGTGGGAAAAAAAAAAAGAAAAAAAAATTGCGGTAATGGTATTGTCGAAATAGGGGGAAAAAATTTGTGACAAATTAATTGTGGCAATGGTTTTGTCGAAATAGGAAAAAAAAATTTGTGACAATCTAATTGCCGAAAATGTGAGAAAAAAAGAATTGTGGCAATGGTATTGCCGAAATAGAGGAGAGAGATATAAAAAAAGTACGCATATTATTCTTTCAATATATTTTTGACTGAACCAGTTTGGTTTGTCACGTTCTTTTAGAAATAGATAAGGATAGATTCAAGTACACTTTTTCTAAAGTGCACGCTGTAAACAAAAACAAAAAAAAAAGTACATAGATTCTTATAGAACGAAAAAATGACTGATGTGCACACTGTAAACAAAAAAAACAAAGAAAGTACGGATTCTTACCATAGAAAAGAAAAAATGATTGATGTGCACACTATAAACCAAAAAAAGTAAAGAAAGTACCTAGATTCTTACAATATAGAAGAAAAAAATTATTGATGTGTACACAGTAAACCAAAAAAGCAAAGAAAGTACATATATTCTTACACTACGGAAAAAAAAATGATTGATGTGCACGCTTTAAAAAAAAAAAAACAAAGAAAGTACATAGATTCTTACAGTGGACTTTCCTTCGTTGTAAACAAAAAAAAGTAAAGAAAGTAAACCAAAAAAGACAAAGATTCAATCAACCAATCACCTCAACTCCTCATCTCATTTGATTTTTATTCTCTGCAGAAAATATATTTTGCCACACGTAAATCTTTAACGTGATTCTTTTTTGTCTACTCCTCATCTCATCTCACCTCATCTCCATTCTTTTTTGTCTGCTCCTCGTCTCATCTGACTTATATTCTCTGCAGAAAATAAATTTTATCACATCTAAATCTTTCTTTTTTGTCTTTTTATTGTTCAATTGGTAATAAAAGAGAAGGGAAGTACATAGATCCGTATAGAAGGAAAAAATGACTGATGTGCACGCTGTAAACAAAAAAAACAAAGAAAGTATACAGATTTTTGATGTGCACAATATATATTGATGTGCACACTATAAGGTGTTATTGAAACCCTAAACTATAATGCACAATATATATATAGACACACACAGACACAAAATAAATAAACGTACACCCAAATCTAACTTGCAGTGCTAGAAAACATCATAGCATATGGAATTAGTACCATGTTCTTTCAAATAATACAAACTAACAATATGGTCCAACTCCTAAAAACATAATTAAAAAAAAAAAAAAACAACAGTCCAACCAATCCACTGAAGTAGATTGAATACTTATGTTGGGTCATTCAGTTTAGCCACTAGTGGAGCCAGCCACAGTTCGAGTGGGGCATGTTCTTCTATTATGGCCTTCTTGCCTATAAAGACTGCACAATGGCCTTGGTTGATGCTCTGCCCCTTCGTCCATTTCATTTCGAAGCCGAGTTGTTCTTGGTCGACCTTTTTCACGGCGCAGCTTGACATTAGGATACAAGACCGGGAAATTAGGCTCATTCCAATGTACACTGTCCGGAACTATGCGAAATCTAGGTGCATAACAAGCAACTTGTTCTTCCAAATGGTAGCAACGGTCGATATATCGCATTGCAGAGATGCCTTGATATTTACACACAGCAATGACATGTGAGCACGTAATCTTATAAACCTGCCATTTTTGACAACTACAAGTGTTCTGCCTCAAATTTACCTCATGACGATGATTACCCCTATATGCAGAGTTAGGGTTTATTGGTGTTCTGACTTCAAACAGACCATCTTCATGACTGAACATGGTAACTGAATGCTTTGGTGCATTTTTTTCCCATTTATTGAATTTATTCTTTGCATAGGCCGTAATGCGTTCACCGGCAGTAACCTCTGCACATGCCTTAGTATACCGATCGGCAAAGTAGGCG
This sequence comes from Quercus lobata, assembly GCF_001633185.2. Taxonomy (NCBI): domain Eukaryota; kingdom Viridiplantae; phylum Streptophyta; class Magnoliopsida; order Fagales; family Fagaceae; genus Quercus; species Quercus lobata. The sequence goes on from NC_044905.1 coordinate 87,683,529, forward strand.
ACACAACGATAGTATGTAAGTTCAACTAATGCAGTTATGGGCAGATTTCTAGCACTCTTTAGAATTCCATTGAAGCTTTCAAACAAGTTTGTGGTCATTGCCCCATAACGATGTCCACCATCGTATGCTAACGTCCACTTTTCCACCGGCATTTCCCTTAAATACTTCTCACCATCTGCACTTAATTGAGTAATTCTATCCCTGGTGATTTGATACTTTCGTAACTGATTCTCCATGCCTGCCCACATTACCATAGCCTTCAAGTTTTTATTCCCAATTTGTTGATTGGAATTGCTAGCCACATGGCGAAGGCAAAAACGATGATACCAACGTGTCGATTGACATATAGTCCGTATCGCTGCCATTATACCAGGATGACGATCAGATATGACACATAACCCTTCTCGATTAGTGACATTAATCTGAATACAACGCAAAAACCAATACCAGCTATCATTAGTTTCCTTCTCCACAATGGCAAAGGCAAGTGGAAAAAGTCTGTTGTCACCATCCCAAGTTGATGCAATCAGTAACGTACCTTTATACTTACCATATAGGAAAGTTCCATCTATACTAATCACTAGCCTACAATGTTGAAAACCTTCAATTGATGGACCAAAAACCCAGAACACTCTCTCGAATATCGCACAGCCTGGCATAGTAGCAGGTATTGTTCTCCAAATAACCCTGTTGTCCGGGTTTGAATCAGTCAAAGCTTTCAACCATTTTGGCAATAATTGGTAAGATTTGTCCCAATCACCAAACACTCTACCAATTGCTTTCTCTTTTGCCTCCCACACCTTGAAATAAGAAGGTCTGTATTGGTACTTATTGTAAAGAGTCTGTTGAAGTGAAGCAATCTTTATGGTTGGATCATTTTTGACAACATCCCTCAACTCTTTCTCAATAACATGGGTGTCTAATTGCTCGTGATCTTGTGTGAGCGTAGACTCTGTACATGTGTGTGGACCATTGTACTTCCTAACCTCAAACAACCCATATGTAGCCCGGAAGCATGCTCGAAGACACCAAGAACAATTTTTGCACCTTACAGACCAACATTCTGAATCTGACTCTCTTACACAAAATGTTTGGTTCCTTTTGATGTGATAGCGTTTAACAGCAGCTTGTAGTTCATCCTTATCGGCAAAAAGCAAGCCCACATAAAACTCTTGGGTAGGGTCCCAAATACTCTGAGTGGGCTTTTCAAATGGTGGGGTTGGATCAATTATATTATCCCACGTGTTCTATGAAAAGCTTAGTGATGAAGGTTGATGGACTCCCATAGTTGGACTGCTTTCATGATTACCTTCATTTGGAGGCTCCTGTTCATCTCCAATATCATCAAGGACCTCATCGTCATCAAGTTGGTCATCACTATCCATAGTCCGCATCCTTTCTGATAATGTATGGACCGCATTTTCAGTAGTAGCAGCTATGCGATGTGTATCATTAGGATCATTAGCAACTCTCTGAGAGGCGGTTTGGTCATACTGAGCTTCAAACTCAAAACAAGTAGTCTCTTGTGTAACATGCTCAGTTGGATTATCATAGTCAGCATCACTGTTGGAAATTGGCCGAGAAGGAACATGGTGGTCCTCAGTTGCAACATGGGTATATGGAGAATGATAGTTAGTGCCGCCAATGTTGATTGGAGAATGAGCCGCATCTTGAGAATAATGACCAATATGAGTGGCATATGGATCATGGAAGTGCCCGCCATGTGAATAGTTAAACGATGCACTCGGTCCTTTGTTGGCATATCGAATGGGGAAAACATCTCGGTGGCTTCTTATAGGCTCTACACCCACGTATAACTCTGCACCTACAAATCCATATTGACGGTCTAACATATCGAATATTGCATTGACACCATTATCATCTGCTACCAAAACTTGCTGGTAAGTCACAGGATGTGGATGACATTGAAATGGAAATCTACACCAAATAGTCAATTTTGAATCTTCTCTGTTTATATGAAGTGTGGATGCTACTCTATCACATAAATCTTCAAATGTAACACCCCGGCTTAATGGAAGCATAGAAGGAGGTGGCCCTTCGTAATAAACCCCATTTTCTCCATGTTTAATTATTCCATCGGAATGGATGAGAAAAATGAACAACTTTTCTGCCATCTACAGTAAAGCATAATAATAGTATTAATAAATTAACACAACACAACCATTACAATGCAATACAAGAAGGTAATCCAGTAAAAATATTCACTGATAATTATAGTATTAAACATACGTGTATATTATAGGCTAACAAACTAAGTATTTCTTTAAGGAAATATACGTCAATTTTGAAATTTAGGCAAGAATTCATGGATAAATAATTTAAAACATATCATACAAATCAGTTCATGTTGCAAAACACATAATACAGAAACAAGATTTGCATGAACAAATAATTTAACAAAAAAAAAATTTTCATGCTTAGCTATGCCCCTAAAACATATCAACATGAATATTATAAAAAGAAAAGTAACTACTTAAGAAATATAACTCACCTTCTAAGAGATAACGAACGGATAGATATTTGCAAGTGTTGTTACTTATAGTTGTTTGTAGAATATATGGCACGCATGATTTGAAAATGGTTGGTAAAATTATGAGGGGAACAAGAGTGGAGAAGAAGGTTGATGGAAGTTATAGGGGAAAAAGAGTAGAAAATAAGAATGGTGGAAATTTTAGTGACATTAGTACTGTTTAAATAGGATGCAAGTTTCATATCAGTTAAATTCAGTGACATTATAGGGTACTTTTACCATAAAAGAACATGACAAACAAAACTCCTTCAGTCAAAAAAGTACTGAAAGAATCTCTGCAATGTCACAAATACTGAAAGAATCTCTGCAATGCCACTGCAATGCCATTGTACTTGAATCTATCCTTATAGGGTACTTTTTTTTATATGTGTACTTTTTTATCAATCTCTCTCCACTATTTCGGCAACAAAAAAATACTGAAAGAATCTCTGCAATGCCAAAAATACTGAAAAGAATCTTTGCAATGTCATTGTACTTGAATCTATCCTTATAGGGTACTTTTTTTCATATGCGTACTTTTTTTTTTTTTTTATATCTCTCTCCTCAATTTCGGCAATGCCATTGCCACAAACCAGATTAGATAAGGAGTTGAAGTGATTGGTTGATTGACTTTTTGTTTTATTTTTTTTACTTTCTTTGCTTTTTTTTGTTCACAGCGTGCACGTAAGAATCTATGTACTTTCTTTACTTTTTCTTTTTTTTTTTTGTTAACAGCGTGCACATCAATCAATTTTTTTCTTCTATATTGTAAAAATCTATGTACTTTGTTTGCTTTTTTGGGTTTACAGTGTACACATCAATTTTTTTTTTTCGGTATTGTAAGAATCTATATACTTTATTGTTGTTTACAGTATGCACATCAATCATTTTTTTATTCTATATTGTAAGAATCTATATACTTTCTTTGCTTTTTTTTTTTGGTTATACTGTGCATATCAAATCATTTTTCTTTTCTATTGTAAGAATCTGAATACTTTCTTTATTTTTTTTTTTTTTTTTTTTTGTTTACAACGTGCACATCAGTCAATTTTTTTCTTCTATAAGAATCTATGTACTTTTTTTTTTTGTTTTTGTTTACAGCGTGCACTTTAGAATAAGAATCAATGTACGAGAGGCTGTGGAGAATAAAAATCTATGTACTTTTTTTTGTCTTTGACACTTTTACGAGAGTTTGGAAGAGAGGCTGTGGAGAATGAAAATAAAAATGTACACCACAGTAGCCATCATGCAAAGGAAAAAAGATTTACCAAAGGAAAAATGTACACATTTCTTGTTTTCACAAAGGTCTTACGGTTAGTAGTATAATGTGCTATGTATACTATTTAGGCATAATATTTTTTGCTACAATGATGCATAAATAATGATAATACTTATTTTGGATCATTTTTAATAAACAGTCATTTTACATTGACTAGTGATTGCGACGATGAGGTACATTTAATTTTTGTTGCGTTCCACAACATGGAGGATGCCTATTTTCTCGTTGTGGGTACCTTCGTGCTTGCACAGGACTTCTCCCCATGCGCCTCGGCTGTGTTATAATATCAACCTCCGTTTGATAATTACCATAGTCATCATCTTCATTATCTGAAGACACCTCCATCTCTTGGGTATCTTCTGCATCTTCCCCACTATCCTCATTTGAGGCATCTTCCTCAGAGTCTGTTACAGAGGCCTCTTCTTCGGAGTTTGGAGCACATACCCATGTATTTTGTGGTGTACAAAAATCACCAACATGAGGGGGTGGCTGGGAAGGTTGTGGTGTGCAGAAATCATAGTTGTACTGGCTATCTTGGTCATAATTGTATTGCCCAGCATAAGATGGAGGTGGCGATGGGTGATAGGAGGGAGGTGTTGAATTAGGTTGGGGATAATGGTCATAGCTAAACAAACCCTCAAATCCTTGTCCTATGGAAGTGGATGACCCAATTTGTTGATATAAATTCATGCAATACTCGTTGACATTAATTGGATTATACTCACTGAAGGTGGTTGGCTCATTACCAGCAAATGTTGATGGCCCAGCTTGGGTAGAGCTGTACATATTGTGTTGTGCGGAGGTGGATGGTCCGGCATCATCATTTCGGCATTGTCCACGTTGTACAGAGGTAGATGAGTGGGTTTCAGTATAGGTTTGCGGCTGTCTTCCTTGGCGCCTTTGTCGTCGCCCGAAGTTTGTCACCCTTTCAGTAGGGACGGAGGAAATATTTGTTTCCATTGATAACTTCAGTCGAGTAAGGCCCTCTACTATTGGTGGAAGGACTTGCTGTGCTGTGAGATCATTCCTCTGTTGATTTGCAACAGCTAAATTTAACATTTTATTGACCTCAGTTTGCTGCCGCAGAAAAAGGAAAATAACATTTATTAGTGCAGTAATATTGAAAAAGTGAAAATAATAATTTGTTATCAATATTAGTGCAGTATTTGGATGTGTAAATAACTTGTTATCAATATTAGTGCAGTATTATCGAAAAAGCTAAAATAATAACCTGGTATATATGGGCAGTCGCCTCTGGTGTTGTGAATAGGTGACCATTTTGCTGGTACCATGTTGCGTAGTCCACACTTGAATCAAAATGGTCATCTCCAACTAGAAGTTCAACTCGCATATTCCAACGCTCGTAGTATTGGTCATGCTGCCTTCTCCAATTGACAGTGGACTTTCCTGTCAACTTTACACAATGCACAGATTTATCCAAATTGTCTGTAGGCCACCTTGGACATCTTTGCAACAACCCAAACTGTTGCATGACTCTTTCTGGGTGGTAATACTCTACAATTTGGAAGCACAGCAATGGCACTGTTGTAGTCCATATATTTCTTTCTGCAAGACACCATGGATGCATATAGTTATCGTATGGTGTCCAAACAACCTGCAATTCCAATTACAATAACTATGTTATAATCAATCAAGACAATAATATAACTAGTAAATTAACCATTGATGCATTGTGATATATTACCTGTTTATTATTATGTGTATCGTGATTAGAACGGTATGAATGCAAAACATGCGTTGGTGTATGAGTGAATGTTCTTTTGGTATCCCACCTATACACAATTAATGATTGTCATACAATATTTAGGGTTTGGAAGTATCTAGGATTACAAAATTGTATAGAAATAAAAAGTAAATATTATACCTGCAATCGTATGGGTCGTCGCCGTTTAAATTTGTTGGATTTATTGGAATTGGGGTCAGATATGGAAGATGCTCCCACGCCCATAATTGTAATATGAAAACAGGACCTGCAATCTCCGTGCTTTTTTTAATAGCAGCAGTACACAGCTCTTTATAAAGGTAAGCTAGTGTAGCACTACCCCAGCTATATTCCCCAGCTACACCAAAGTCGTCTAACCGCTTGAGAAAGCAGCAATGCAATCTACTTTGGCTCTTATTTCCAAATAGTAAAGCCAAAACCTGAAACATGTATGCCCTAGCATGCTGTTGGGTTGTTATAGCATTGGCACCCTCTGGTAGGTTTGAGAATGTATCCCTTACCCATGTTATTTTAAGGCCACCAAATTTCAATGCTGTTTCAGGTAGTGTCACCCCAAGTAAATTACGACATTCTGTACTCCAAGTCAAATTTATTGGCCCGCACACTGCATTGCCATCAATAGGCAATCCTGTAAGGATTGCTATATCCTGTAGAGTTATAGTCATTTCACAATTAGGTAGGTGAAATGTATGGGTACTAGATTGTCATCGCTCTACCAAAGAAGTGATAAGACTCCAATCAATATCTATATGTGGTAGGCGGGTAACACGGTATAATCTACATTGATGCAAATATGGGGCGATATGCTCGCCTAACTGCAGGAGGGGTGCAAACGATTGAGGTCGCACTCGTAAGGTGGAAACCTGAATTTTTGTTTAAAAAAAAATATACAATGTTATATTGCTAATGTATAAATTATTTTCATGTAAATTGAATAATTGTATATATTATTAGGACATTAATAAATTTGGATCTTGCATCGTACATTGCCTTCCATTGCATCATTAGAGATGTGGTATTGTTGCTCCATTTCAAATATATCTACAACAAAATTGAAAGAAACTCAAATAAAGGATTTATGAAGCAAAATTTTTAATAATAATAATAATAATAATAATATTAATAGTTTTAGCAAAAATAATCATACACACAATAATTAGTATTAACTATAATTGAGATGCTTACCACAATTGTGATGCCAACTAAAAGAGTGAGAATTATAGAGTGATACTTGCAAAAAAAAAAAAAAAACACACAATCAGATAACCATAAAAAATAATTCATTAATCTAAAATTTGAATAACAAGAGCAACAAGAACAACAACAACAACACCAACAATTATCATAATCATAGGCATACAAATAATATTAATTACAATTACAACAATACATAATATTTTACAATGTTAATGCTTCTAATATTTACAAAGCACATGTTTATACAATAATAATAAATTTGTTAATTTCTAGAGCTATAAGTTAATAAGCAAAGCAAAAAAACTTACATTAACAAAAACCTTACAATCCTTAGTTGTGGCACACTGAAACAAAGTAAAAGAATAACTTTGCAGCCTGAGGAATTGTGATGAGATGCAATTCTACTTCGCACTTATCTTCTCTTTTATTACCAATTGAATAATAAAAAGACAAAAAAGAAAGATTTAGGCGTGGTAACATTTATTTTCTGCAGAGAATATAAGTCAGATGAGACGAGGAGCAGACAAAAAAGAATGGAGATGAGGTGAGATGAGATGAGGAGTAGACAAAAAAGAATCACGTTAAAGATTTACGTGTGGCAAAATATATTTTCTGCAGAGAATAAAAATCAAATGAGATGAGGAGTTGAGGTGATTGGTTGATTGAATCTTTGTCTTTTTTGGTTTACTTTCTTTGCTTTTTTTTGTTTACAACGAAGGAAAGTCCACTGTAAGAATCTATGTACTTTCTTTGTTTTTTTTTTTAAAGCGTGCACATCAATCATTTTTTTTTCCGTAGTGTAAGAATATATGTACTTTCTTTGCTTTTTTGGTTTACTGTGTACACATCAATAATTTTTTTCTTCTATATTGTAAGAATCTAGGTACTTTCTTTACTTTTTTTGGTTTATAGTGTGCACATCAATCATTTTTTCTTTTCTATGGTAAGAATCCGTACTTTCTTTGTTTTTTTTGTTTACAGCGTGCACATCAGTCATTTTTTCGTTCTATAAGAATCTATGTACTTTTTTTTTTTTGTTTTTGTTTACAGCGTGCACTTTAGAAAAAGTGTACTTGAATCTATCCTTATCTATTTCTAAAAGAACGTGACAAACCAAACTGGTTCAGTCAAAAATATATTGAAAGAATAATATGCGTACTTTTTTTATATCTCTCTCCTCTATTTCGGCAATACCATTGCCACAATTCTTTTTTTTTCACATTTTCGGCAATTAGATTGTCACAAAATTTTTTTTCCTATTTCGACAATACCATTGCCACAATTAATTTGTCACAAATTTTTTCCCCCTATTTTGACAATACCATTACCACAATTTTTCTTCTTTTTTTTTTCCCACAATTTCAGCAATGGCACTGCCGAAATTGGGAAATTATTTTTTCCCACATTTTCGGCAATCCAATTGCCGTTTTCTCTCCTTTTTATTTTTAATCCTTTTGTACTTTTCTTTTCTTTTCTTTTTTCTCATATTTACGGCAACGCTATTGCCGTAATCCTTTTTTCCTTTCTTTCCCACAATTTCAGCAATGGCACTGCCGAAATTAAGGAAAAATTAAATAATTTCCCCCTATTTCGGCAATAGCGTTGCCGTAAATGTAAAAAAAATAAAAAAATAAAAAAAAAAAAAAAAAAAAAAAAAAAAAACACTGGATGACCAAAATATTGTGGGGGAAAATTTTTTTTCTTTTTTCCCAAACAATTTCGGCAATGCCATTGCCGAAATTGTTTGGGAAAATTTTTTTTTTTCCCCACATTTTCGGCAATCCCATTGCTGTTTTCTCTTTTTTATTTATTTATTTATTTATTTACATTTACGGTAACGTTATTGCCGAAATAGGGGAAAATTATTTAATTTTTTCTCAATTTCGGCAATCCCATTGCTGTTTTCTCTTTTTATTTATTTATTTACATTTACGGCAACGCTATTGCTGAAATAGGGAAAATTATTTTTTCAAATTTTTCCCCAATTTCTTTTTATTTATTTATTTATTTACATTTACGGCAACGCTATTGCTGAAATAGATATTTCCTCCTATTACGGCAATGGAATTGCCGTAATCCTTTTCTCTTTTTCTTTTTTTTTTTAATTTTTTAATTTTTTATTTTTTATTTACATTTACGAAAACAGGTGAAATTTTTTTTCCCTATTTCGGCAATCCCATTGCCGTAATCCTTTTTTTTTTTTTTTTTTTTTTTCACTATTTTCGCAATGCTATTGCCAGTAATCCAAATAGGGAACATTTTTTCCCCAATTCTTTACTTTTTTTCTTTTCGCCACATTCATCAACTGACATTACCGAAATTGTGGGAAAAAAAAAAAAAAAATTTTTCCTCCACAATTTCGGCAATGGTTATTCTCTCTCCTCTCTCCTACTTTTTTGTTATTCTCTCTCCTCTCTCCTGCTTCTGGTTGAATTTCGGTAACAGTATTCTCACTCCTGCTTTTTTTGGCTGAATTTCGGCAACGCTATTGCCGAAATTCAGTCTCTCTCCTCACTTCCCCAATTAACTTTGAACAGTAGGTATAATGCAAATTAACTTTAAATTTTGCAATTTTTACCCAAAAGACTCGCTAACAAGAATGGACTAAACCCAATTTTATAATTGATATTGAGATTTTTGTATATTTTATTAATTTTTGGTGATTTATGAATGTGGCAAAGTCTATAAGTCATAAAATCAGCTATTATACTCCTTGTGATCATTTTTTTTCTATCAAACTATTGCAAACAGCAAATTTCTTTTAATTCCTTTGTTTGTGTAGCTCTCAATGCGATTCGACCAAGTCTCTTATCATCTTTTTATATATAGTCATATGTTACAAAAACAAAAATGTAGTTTTAAAAGAAAAAAAAAAAAATTACATCAAACAAGCTGAATGCAAAATGCTATCATTTTTTAGGGGTTTTTTTTTAACACATTTATCAACACGCTATTCTTCTCATCTGTTAGTACATTTTAAATTAAATATGTTGAAACTCAAAATAACTAAAGATGAATAAAGAGATTAGTTATAATAAAATTTGTTAAAAAAAGAGTTACTTGTATGTCAGTTAAATTAAATAAATTAAGAAAAGTTTTCTAAATTAATAAATAACATGTAGGTTATGTGAAGGGTTGGAAGACTATAATATGGCTATGCTATGGACTAATTTCACATCAAGAGTGAATGAAGAGAAATAGTTAAAAGTAAAGAGTATTATGTGAGAGAGTGAATTCAATAATATTTCTAAATACTTGAGAGATTTTGGGCCAAAGAAAAGTGTTCTTCTAGTGGAGCTTTGGGCTTGAACACTTTATGCAGAAGCTATTCTAGCCATACAATATTTGTTGGGTTGCTGTATCCTGGGGGAGACAAGTCAAAGAAGGTTTGCACCAATTACAAAGATTAGCCAACCAAGGGCTTGAATCTCCTTAAAGAGAGCGAGTGTCGCGTCTCAGTCCAAACAGTATTGTGTTCACCTCTTCAAATTAATAATATTTAGCATATTATTCAGTTTCTCTTTGTATTGTTTTCATTATTATTGTGTTTGCACCAACAATTTTAAGGAGATTCAAAATGGAGCCAACAACTGAGAAGTCAAATGACAATGTTAGAGATCTCAACAAGCCCTTCCGTTTTAAGGGAGCCCATTTCAAAAGATGGAAAGCCAAGGTTCTTTTCTATCTAAGCCTTTTTAAGGTAGCCTACGTCCTCACTGAGAAGAATCCAAACAAGGTCTCTATTGATGACATGACCAAAGATGAACTTTATGATCATCAAGAAAAAAATAGATAAGTATGAACAAGATGAGTATAGATATCGTTGTTATCTTTTAAATTGCCTTGTAGATAATTTCTATGATTATTATAATACTACATACACTTCTGCAAAGAAATTTTGGAAAGCTTTACAAAGCAAATATGACACCAAAGAGGCTGGTGCAAAGAAATATGCAGCTAGTCGTTTCTTTCGCTGTCAAATGGTGGATAGCAAATCTGTTGTGGAACAGGTTCAAGACTTTCAAATGATCGTAGCAGAAGTTAGATCCGAAGGCATAAAGATTGAGAACAACCTTATTGTGGCTGGTATCATTGACAAGCTACCACCATCATGGAAAGAGTTCCAAAAATCAATGCGCCATAAGCAAAAGGAGACATCCCTAGAATCCTTGATTACTCGCATTCGTGTAGAGGAGGAAGCTAGAGGACAAGATGCACTTATAACATGAGAGGGTAATGGACATTCTACCACCAAGGTAAATTTAATTTCTACAAGCAATAACAAGCCCAAAGATCATTTTCCTAAAAATGCTCAATTGAGGCCAAGAAAGAAAAATATGAAAAATTATGGTAGACCTCACAATAGGGGCAACCCTAGTCAAAGGAATAAGAACCAAGGACTCCCTTCCAATAATCAACAAGTTAATGCATGTTTTGTCTGTGGCAAGAGTGGGCATATTGCTCGATTTTGCAAATTTTGAAAACATGGATCTGTCCCACAGGCTAATATTATCGAATAGCCTTTAGTGGCTATGATTAAAGACATATACATGATCCAATATGTTGAAGGGTGGTGGGCAAACTGTGGTGCCAATAGGCATGTCTGCTATGATGAAAATTGGTTCAAAATATACACTCCTTTTGAAGAAGGAAAAAAAAAAAATTATGCTTGGTGACTCTAGTAAAACCAAGGTACTTGGGAGTGGTGAGGTTGAGCTGAAATCTACCTCTGGATGTGTGCTCACTTTGAAAGATGTGCTATACACTCCGTTCATGAGGAAAAATCTAATGTCAAGCTATTTGCTGAATAAGGCTAGCTTCAAACAAACAATGGAATCTAATCAATATGTAATCTCTAAGAAAGGATTATTTGTGGGCAAATGGTATGCTTGTGATGGAATGTTCAAACTAAATATTGAAAATAATATGTCATCTGCTAGTTATGTTTATATGTTGTCTTCTATGAATTTTTGGCATGCTCACTTGTGTCATATAAACAATAGATATGTGGGAATTATGAGTAACATAGGATTAATTCCCATGACTAACAAAAGACTTTGAAAAATGTGAAGCATGCAGTCAAGCTAAAATTACTAAAACGACCTCATAAAAATGTTGAAAGAAATACTGAATTGTTAGAACTAATTCACACAAATCTTTGTGAATTTGAAGGAAAATTAACTCGAGGAGGAAACAGGTATTTCATCACCTTTATTGATGATTTCTCGAAATATGCATATGTTTATCTATTAAAAAATAAAAGTGATGCTTTTGAGAAATTTAAAGAATTTCTTAGAGAAGTTGAGAACCAATTCGGTAGAAAAATAAAATGAGTTAGAAGTGATAGAGGTCGAGAGTATGAATCTATTGAGTTTAACTCATTTGTTCAATCCTTTGGAATAATCCATGAAACTACTCCTCCATACTCACTTGCATCTAATGGTGTGGCTGAAAGAAAAAAATAGAGGGATAATTACACTTTACCCACCTGTGATTTGCCTCTAATTTGATGTGCCTACTCGTGGTTTAAATTTTGACACTCTACCCACCTATGATTCCCATCGTTACTGTGCCGTAACCCACCTCTCCCTCAACCGTTACTCTAACACAGAATATGTAAAAAACAAAAACCCAAACAGATCAAAATACTCTCACTCAAATCTTGAACATGAAGAACATACCCAAAAATCTGAAAAATTACAGGAAGTTGAACCCAAAAATAATATCCAACATAGGCCCAATTCCTGAGCTGACCGACCAACAATAAAAACAAAAGAAAAGAGAAAAAAAGAAAATAAGATCAAAACACACTATTTCAAACCCAGGAATATGAATCTGGCTCAAATCAAATATTTTTCAAACCTAGAACACAAACACAGTTGACCCATCGATGTTGGCCTGTCACCACCTCATTTTGTTACCCATTACACTCCAAAACCACTGGTCTACCCCAAAATTACATCAAAACATCACAAATTTTCTGATCGGGTCAATTGATCAAATACCCAACACACACAAAAAAGAGGCCTTTCTTTTCATTTATCTGATGCTGGGGTCTAACCAAGGGAAATTCATTGAATGACGGTGAGCTTATAACACACTAGACCCACATAGCAAATCAAGACGAAAAATCCAAAATTCAAATCGTTCTAGCCTGAAAATGCTAGAAATGTATGCTCTGTATCATTTAAATAACATAGAGATCACAAGCTAGTACACTTCCAGATTAGTGGCAGTTACGACAACAACAGTAGCATTTACATTAAGGCATCGAGCTCCAATTCCCAGACGACATCGTCGTCGTCGTCATTCGTGACGATGCTGTTATCGTTTGACTGGTTCAATAATGGGGATCATAAGAACATTCTCAAATCTCAAGCCTATGAATCCAAACAAAACTGTCAAGAGGATAGAAAAGATTGAAAATGAAATTTGTGGTGTGTTTGATTTGGTTTTAATCTTTGGTTGCAGTGGCTGTGAGTTATGTTCAAAATTTATGGGTTTAATTTTTGGTTAATCTTCAAGATTTCTGGGTTTAGTTTTTGGTTTGGGTTTATGTTCAAAAATTCTAGGTTCACTTTTTTTTTTTTTTTTTGAGATAATAAACAGAACTATATTAATGTAAAAGAGTAATCGTATACAAATATACAAATATAAAGAAAAGAACAAACGCCTGGGCTTGCTCTAGTGAGCCAACTCAAGAGACAAATAGGAAAAGATAAGTGCAAGTCATATTATGTTCTTTAGATTTTTGGGTATTTTCTTCATGTTCAAGATTTAAGTGAGAGTGCTTTGATCTGTTTGGGCTTTTGTTTTTTTACATATTTTGTGTTAGAGTAACGGCTGAGGGAAAGGTGGGTTACGGCACAGTAACGGTGGGAATCACAGGTGGGTAAAGTGTCAAAATTTAAACCACGGGTAGGCACATCAAATTAGAGGCAAACCACAGGTGGGTAAAGTGTAATTATCCCAAAAATAGAACTTTGATTAATTTAACAAATGTCATGCTTATTAAGTTAGGTGCTCCTCTAAATCTGTGGGGGGAAGCAATTTTAACAGCCTATCATGTTTTAAATAAAGTGCCACACAAAAAAACTAAACTCACACCTTTGAATTGTGAAAGGGTCATAAGTCAAATTTGAGATATTTTAAAGTTTGGGGTTGCTTAGCCTTTGTAAGGTTAACGGATCCCAAAATACCTAAATTGGGAGTTAGAGCTACCACCTGTGCTTTTCTTGGATATGCAATAAACAGTACAACTTATAGACTTTTGAATATTGAAAATAATGTGATTTTTGAATCAAGTGATGCTATCTTTCTTAAGGAAAAATTTCCTTTTAAATCTAAAAATAGTGGGGGCAAAGAAGTTATAGAAAATGTGTTATCTTAGCCTAGTTCTTCTACTCATTCACAAAATCAAGAAAATCTTGAAATTGAACTTAGAAGGAGTAAAAGAGCTAGAGTTGAAAAAGATTTTGTCCCAAACTATTATGTTTTTAATGTTGATGAAAATCCTCTTACTTTGAAAGAAACTTTGCTATCACCTGATTGTGTATTTTGGAAAGAGGCTGTGAATGATGAAATGGATTCACTTATTTCTAATAAAACATGGAAGTTTATAGATTTACCATCTAGTTGTAAAACAATAGGTTGTAAATGGATCCTTAGGAAAAGCTTAAACCTGATCGCACAATAGCCAAATTTAAAACTAGACTTGTTGCAAAAGGTTTTAAGCAAAAAGCTGATGTTGATTTTTTTGACACTTTTTCTCCTGTTACTAGAATTACATCCATTAGATTGCTAATTGCTATTGCAGCCATATATGATTTGAAAATTCATCAAATGGATGTAAAAACAACTTTTTTGAATGGGGACCTAGATGATGAAATTTATATGGACCAACCCAAAGGATTTATAGAGTATGGTCAAGAAAGTAAGGTGTGTAAGCTAACTAAATCCCTATATGGCTTAAAGCAAGCTCCTAAACAATGGCATGAAAAATTTGATTCCTACATGATTGAAAATTGATATAAGTCAAATGAATCTGACAAGTGCATCTATTATAAAACTTGGGAAAACTCACATGTCATTATTAGCCTCTATGTGGATGACTTACTAATATTTGGCCCTAATTTGCATGTTATAAATGAAACAAAAAATATATTTAGAAGCCATTTTGATATGAAAGATTTTGGTGAGGTTAATTTTATTTTGGGCATAAAAATTACAAAAACATGTGATGGAATATTTCGTGATCAATCACATTATGTTGAGAAAATATTGAAAAATATATAATTTTCATGATCATAAAAGTGTAGCTACTCCTTTTGATTCTAGTGTTCATTTGTTTCCTGTTAATAATGACAACGATGTTGTTAATCAAAAGGAATATGCTAGCATAATCGGTAGTTTGCGATATGCGACTGATTGTACTAGACCTAACACTGCCTATGCAGTAGGAGTACTTAGTAGATTTACTAGCAAGCCTAGTAGAGATCATTGGCAAGCCATTGAGCGAGTTATGAAATATTTATCTGGTACCAAATTACATGGTTTATTCTATGAAAAATATCCTGCTGTACTTGAAGGTTTCAGTGATGCTGACTAGAATACTTTGTCTGGTGATTCTCTGTTTACCACTGGTTACATTTTTACTTTAGGTGGTGGTGCAATATGTTGGAAATCAAAAAAACAAACCATTATTGCTAACTTTACTATGGAGGTTGAGCTTAGAGCTTTAGCTAAGGAAGCAAATTGGTTGGGAGATTTCTTACATGAAATTCCTCTTTGGGAAAAACCAATACCACCTATTTTAATTTATTGTGATAGCATTGCTATAATTGGTAGAGTACGTAACCGTTTTTATAACGACAAATCTAGACCCATAAGAAGAAAACACAGTATTATGAGATCTTATTTGAGTAATGGCATCATTAATATAGAATATTTTAAATCTTGTGATAATCTTGCAGAACCATTAACTGAGGCCTTAACAAGAGAAAGGGTTTGGAATACATCGAGGGGGATGGGATTGAAGCCATACAATTATGAGCCATGTATAAGGATACCTAACTCGAGGACCAAAGGTCCTGAGAACTAAGTTCAATGGGAAAAATGAATCATATGGTGGTTGTAAGAAAATGCGTTATTAATTTTAATTGTATTTGAAAAAATATAAATAAATAAATAATCCATCCCTATGGTGTAAATGCATTTATCCTATAACATGTAGGAGGTTGAGTTTTTTAAAACTCTTAATGAACAATCTGTAGCTCTTATGAGTACTGGAGTGTCAAAGTTACAAGAGCACCCTAGATAGATTTCACCAATTTGAGCAAGGGAGTGGGGCTGCTCCCTAAGAGAATTGGGCTTATTCTCAAAGACGCTCATGGAAAACTGGGATTAGCATAGGGCTGTAACGTGCTAGTTAGTAAAGCTCATGTCAACACCTAGATCATTATGTGTGAGCAGTAATACTTTATTTCCCTTAAGTAGTCATAGTTCAAGTCGGAGACCACTACTGACTCTGGAGTAGAGATTGTTGTTTCACTAAGTAAAGGTTCAATGCAGGGCACACCTTCATGATGCATAATAATCCCTCTTTGCCTAGTAATCTCTCATTTTCCGAATTTAATATTAAAATGAGTGGGGGAATGTTAGTACATTTTAAATTAAATATGTTGAAACTCAAAATAACTGAAGATGAATAAAGAGATGAGTTATAATAAAATTTGTTAAAGAAAGAGTTACTTGTATGTAAGTTAGATTAAATAAATTAAGAAAAGTTTTCTAAATTAATAAATAACATGTAGGTTATGTGAAGGGTTGGAAGACTATATATATGGCTATGCTATGGACTAATTTCATATCAAGAGTGAATGAAGAGAAATAGTTAAAAGCAAAAAGTATTATGTGAGATAGTGAATTCAATAATATTCCTAAATACTTAAGAGATTTCAGGCCAAAGAAAGGTGTTCTTCTGGTGGAGTTTTGGGCTTGAACACTTTATACAGAAGCTGTTCTCTCCATACAACATTTGTTGGGCTGTTGTATCCTGGGGGAGACAAGTCAAAGAAAGTCTGCACCAGTTACAAAGATTAGCCAACTAAGGGCTTAAATCTCCTTAAAGAGAGAGAGTGCCGTGCCTCAGTCCAAATAGTGTTGTGTTCATCTCTTCAAATTAATAATATTTAGCATATTATTCAGTTTCTCTTTGTGTTGTTTCCATTATTATTGTGTTTGCACCAACAATTACCTTTTACTTCTAAATTTAACACACACAAAAACAAACACACACATATTGAATAATCATTATGGAGCAAACATCAAAAATTGAAATTCTATTGCAATTTTTTTTTTTTTTTTTTTAAAATCCTATGATTATACTATCCCAATTACATCTTTATATAAGACCTTCTAGGAATGACAAGTTGTGGGAGTTACCAAATACCAAAGCAAGGCATTTTTTTCGGATGAACAACCTAATGTGTTACCTTCCAACTACTAATAAAAACTAATATGTCTTAGAGAACAATATTATACAACGGATGTCATAGATCGTATTTAAAATAATAAAATAATCATATGATTGTACTATCCCAATTGCATCTTTATAAGACCTTTTTAGGAATGAAGAAGTTGTGGAAGTTTTTTTTTTTTTGGTAAACAACAGTAGGAAAATAACATTACACAATCAATCTATTACAAAATAGCTCAGCTTTGTCAAAAGCTAGTGCATTTACCAAATACTAAAGTCATTTCTTTACACATCAACAACCTAACGTGTTGCCTTCCAACTATTAATAAAAGTTAAAATTTTTAAGAGATTTTAGGCACAACTTTTCCTTAATAATTCCTATAGGGGCCTAAATGTGTGATTTGATCCTTGTCCATACCAATTACATCTACATAAAAGCTTAACCTTAATAAATCCTATAACCCCCCAGAAAATCCCTTGTTTAGTATATATTCTCATGTCTTTTTAAGGGCATGTTAAAAGGTGAACTAGTTCTTTTTAATTTTTCATTTATCAATTAAATTACGACAATCATGTCCTGCTCATGAAAGAATAAGAAGGTATATCGTACATAAAAAATATAGGTATTCCTTTCTTACAATATGTGAATTCTACACGGTTATGAGATTCACACTATATACGTACAATGATAACAATGTAAATAGAGCTTGATCTTAACTTTTATGCAATTTCATCATCATTATATAAAACAAATAGCATGCAACATTGGGCAACATGGGGCGGTTGAAAGTGACTGAACCAGCAGGCACTTGGATGCAACACGTACGCACGCACAGTAAAATCCACAAACCACTAGCTAGCCACCCACTTCTGAAGAAACCATGAGCTGCCACTTAAGAGAGAGACCCATCAAATACAAAACCCCATCAAACACGAACCTGAGCCCTTATTTTGGAGACGTGGTCCAATCTTAGTAACTTTGGCACAGAAAGCACATGAAAGGCAACCCATATATATATATATATATATATATATATATATTTTCCTCTTCTGTGCTAAACAAAAATAATTTTATTAGAATAAAGAAAAATCAAATTTCAAAGTCAGATTTGCTCGGGGAAAAAAATAATTCACGGACAGGAAAAAAGAAGAAGAAGTAAAATAGATGTTATTGAAACCACAAGTGGCTGAAGTGGGTGACACAGTTAAGTGTAGAATAAAATCTGAGAAAATGCCTTCAATTATAAACCAAAGGGTAAAGGGTAACTTTAAAAATTAACATTTGTATATTGGTTATTTCGTTTTTCGAAGGAAAAAAATAATCACATACTTTAGGTACAATCTCACTCTATTAAGAGAATTTAAACATACCCTCTAGCTAGTATCAAAGATTCTTGAGAATTGATATTCAACAATTTTTTTTGAGAAATTGATATTCAACAATTTGAATAGGGAATATAAGGATGTCGACCATTGGTTTAACAGTATTTTTAAGAAAAAAAAGAAAGAATGATTTTTAGATGAAATCTTTATGTTTCACTTATTCTTAGGAATTCTAAAAGGCTACATTCTTCTGTAAGCGGTTTAAAATAATAATAATATATTCTCACCCCTTAAAAGAGGAATATTTTATTATTTTCTCCTTATGATAGTAAAAGGATAGGTGTGATTATGAATGATTAATTAAGATTGGTTCTCTCTCAAAAAAAAAAAAATTTAAGATTAGTTCTAAAAAATAATTATTTATAAGCAATTATGTACTAAAATCCCATTGATTTAATTTAAGGACAAAATGTGTGAAAATGCATAATAAATCCAATAAATAATAGGTATTTTAAATATATATATATATATATATATAATTGATTAAGATTTAAAAATCCTAACTATCCATTGGTTAATCCGATCAATAATCATCACTTACACCATTGGCATTAACTACCCTGAAATAGGGTAAGGGAGCACCTTAGGGAAGAAACCCCCACCCCCCCCAAAAAAAAAAAAAAAAACTTCACAACAAGTCAACAACCTCCATACCCATTACACATTGTAGGATAGACAAAGTTTGACTACAACCCCCACTAAAAAAATTAACATGATTATATATTATGAAATTCTAACTATTAGATCTCGTATACTTTATGTTTTTAACATACATATCAAATTTCGTGTCACTTATTTTTTATGCATAATTTTAGACTATTAAAGGTTTAAACATTTTAGTGTTGACATAACTATTAATTTTTAATTTTTTGAAAAATTTTAGAAGCATGGAGGATATAAGAAAATGTAATCCAATTGTGGATTTGTTAAATTTCACAACTAATATAAATATATTTAGTAGAGTTGTAACCATTTCCTACAAACTAGTCTGTAACCAAACTTTATCCTTTTAGGATTTTTCTACAATTGCTCCCTTAAAACGGAATTGTTTAACAACTTTAACCATTGTGGTGCCACATAACTCTTATTTTAAGGGATTAATGAAGAGCAACTTGGTATTTGATGTGGTGCCACATCTACAGAGGTCAAGTGAATTACATGCGACATGTTTTTCCTGCTTAGTTAATAGCCCAATTGCCAATAGAATGCAAAGTGAAATACATGTTATAATTTTGCGTGGTAGTCGTATATTTTGAAAGTTCAAGGTGATAAGTCTAAATAGGGGTATAGTTTAGGGCGATAAAGCATTATATGTTCTTTTGTGATTTTTTGGAGAAATAATTACAACATGCTGCTAATCTCGCAGCTCAGACCCTTTTCCCCCTAAATCCCCATGCACTTTGTACATGGGGAGGTGCCAATTCAACAACAAGCCCTTTGGCATGTTCTTTTGTGATTTTAAAATTGTTAGGACATATGTGGTTCACATGTTAAAAACATATGTTATGATTTTATGTAATTGACTAATCTTTTGACAAAACACACTTTATTTGTAATTGGGCAATTTTAGGATATGTTCAAATACTTCAAGAAATAAGGTTTCAAGATCAAGTGTTGAAGTCATCAAGCCTGTCCAAGAAACAAGCTGAGAAGTGCAAATTCATTAAGTCTTGACAACTGGCTCGACAGCTGCATCTATCGAGGCTTAAGGAAGCTGTCCAGCCCATGGCTCGACACCTGCTCGACAGCTTATTTGTCAAGATTTAAGAAATTCAGAATTCTGATATGATTTCTTGGAATCCGTGATTATGTGTTTAGGTCTTCTTTTCTCCTAACCCTAAACATATAAAATGATTATTTTAAGAGCCGTCAAGTAGTTCACAAGTTGCACAAGCATTGAGCAAATTCTGTTCAAGCAAATTGTGACCGGAGACGAAGTTCTTGCCCTTAGTTCATCTCTTTCTCTTGAAGAAGTTGTTGTGTATGTGCACCGTAGGGTTTTGTAACCAAGCGTCTTCTTAATCTTCATCGTGTGGATGAACTGAAGAACTTTGTAGCCAACAACTTTCTTAGTTGGTGATTGAAGTCGCGTACTGGGATCCGTGCAATTGGTTAGTCACGTACTTGAGAGCCGTGCATCAAAAGGGGAAAACTGTCACTACAGAACAAGTCCAATTGAGTATTGGGGTAAATGTTCAACTGTAGATTATTAAGGTACTTGGGATTCCTTTACTTGTAACCGCTTGTTGTGATAATAGTGGAGTTTCGGGAGTGGTGACCTGAAAATCACCCAGTGGGGTTTTTGCCGTTAGGTTTTCCCCATTCGTAAACAAATCACCGTATTATTTATTTTCCGCTGCATAATTAGTTTATTGGTGATTTGTTTGTGCTACCACGCATTTGCATGATCAATTAATTTAATTAATTCACTTGGCTAAATTAATTGATTAATTTATCACAAGGGGTCAATTCGTTTTTGGTCTATCAAAAATGAAATGGATTTTACCATTTGTTTGATCATAAAATTAAATGACTATTAAATCCTAGTAGACCAACTTTTAGATCGAGTGAGATGTGTGCTTAACACCTTCTCATCCAATAACTTAGCCTCTTATCTTAGAACTTGGTTTCTACATTAGTATCTTTTTGTGAAATTTTGTTTTTAGAATGTACCTAGAAGACAAAGTATTGTAAATTGTTTTCTTTTGCAGTTTGTAACTAGGAGAAAAATTCATATAATTTTCATTATCCTTTATTTTCATAAAAGGCAAAATAATTTTGAATTTTATTTGAATAAAGATTTATTATGAAATTGTTGTTTTCTTGATTTTATCCTTAAATAACTAAGTGGCAACTCCAAATTGTAAAACTCTCTCCATATAGGGGCAAAAACATCACCATCTTGAGTATCCATTTTGAGATTCATATCCTAGCAAGCAATCGCATTCTCGAATCATGGTTCACACAACCATCAATTGGGCTCTCCATCAATTGTCACTATTGATATCCTAGAGCAACATCAGTTGATAAATATGGCATTAGATGTCCAAAATTTATGGTCTTCACAAATTATTTGTCCAAGTTTAAAATCAAATTTAGGATCAATATCATAACTTTGAAAAAGTTCACCTATTCAATATCAAGACTTATAAATCTCTTCTTCTTTTCTTTTTTTTTTCTTCTTTTTTTTTTTTTTTTAATCCCATCTACTTATCTCATTCTTTATTTAGGAAAAGAAAATCACTCATACACTATTTTGGAAAAATGTATTGAAGTTGTTAAAAAATATTTTTCTTTGTGTCATAATTAGCATTATGTCCTTTATACATACATATATATATATATAATTAGTATTTTTTTTTTTGAGAGAGAGATATATATATATAATTAGTATGCTGGTTGAATTCAACCCATGATCATGATCCGATTGGAAAACATCCAAAATGTACACAGGTGGACTTGGAAATAAATAAATAAAAAATCAGTAAGTTGGTTTTTCCCTTTTCTGGCATCAGCATTCAGCATGCCTATTTGTCTCTCTGTAGCAATTATGTTTCACTCTAATTGTAAATTTTTTTTTTTTTTTGGAAGACACTCTAATTGTAAATTAGATATTCAATTTAGAGAATATCATTTTGTAAAGTAGTCAAACGTCAAAGTATCATTCTTCAAACCCGAAATGACACTTTTGCATGCCTTTTCGAACACAAGTTAGGTTATTCTAATACCACCAAATACCTATAATCATGCATACTATCAGACAAAGATTATTTACTAATAAAATGTTTTGATGATTAAATTGAATAATCAACATATCGTATATATGTATGGAAAATTTGACTAGAGGTAATCCATTATCACATTTATACTAAATAATTAAAAAGAAAACTTAAAAAAAAAAGGTAATAAGCCCTAATAATATTATGTCAAGTGTTCAAAATATAAATTCACTCTAATTTTGTACAAAGTATCCTTTAATTTGAAACTACTTCTAGACCATTTTAAAAGTATTTATCTCAAACATTCCAATCATTTGAAATTAATTATAATTCTCTTAAATTTTCAAGATATTAACAACATTGTAAGGACCAGATTTGAGTCTCTAGCCCAAAAGATGGATGGACTTAGGTCCAAAAAGCCCAAAACAATGAATTTATAAAGAGTGGGTTAAAAAACTAGACTAAAATGAATTGGACAACAAATAAAGTTGATTCAGATGACAGGAATAAGTAACTAGATTGATTTAAATTTAAAGAAAATTGTTCTCGGCATAATCTGAAAAGATCAGTCTTCATGTGTTTCTCACAAGTTTGATAATAAATTCACAGAATCTGCGCCAGTAGTTTTTATTTTACTGCCTTGAAATGGCATATAACGGAAATCAGAAGCAATAATATTATCCTTTGAAAGCAACCAAACCCAAAGCCAAAATCAAAGCAACCCATGAAAGTGACCAATGGAACATTTACGAGTCTGGGAGTTCAACACAAACACAGTCAAACCACCATCACTGTGCACAGGCCAACAACTTTGGGAGAAACTGTGAACTTTTGAAAAGAAAGAGAAGAAATTTAAAGAAACCCATCAAAGATTGTAACTTTGTACTACTGTCTTTAATGGCAGATAAACAAACAAGGATAGAACAATCTGAGCCCTTGGTTTAGAACGTGTGTTGCAATCTCATTGAACCTTTGCCAACGTACCATGTGGGGCTACCCATGGTTTTAAGGCAGCTTTGGCCTAAACCATTGGCTTTTTTTTGCAATCTCCATAAAAAGTGTGACTTTAAAAAAAGTTACTTACCCAAGAAAAGAAAAAAGGACTTTAAAAAGTGACAATGAAATTAAAGAAATCAAATCAAATGCCAATCTTATTAGATTTGGGAGAGTCAGTTATAAAAACACGAGTGGATAATGTGAGCAGATTCATCAGTGCCCGTTGTTTTATGCTTAACCTTCATTTGTAAGCTTTTGATGAAATTACTGCAACACCCTCCTTATATTTCTTAAAATCACACACCTCCATAAATTAATTAACAAGGATATAAAGTTCATCTTTATTTATTCTGTAGTAAACAATAAATCAACCAAATTGAAATATAGGTACTAAAAAAAAAAAAATAGAGCCTTTTTTCATCCAATAGAGTTGTGCCCCTTTCTTTTGTTAGAAAAGAAGAGGAGAGTGCAATTCTTAGCTCTTGAAACCATGTGTCTATACATTTGATAATTTCTCTTAAAATCCTGATATGAATTTTGTTACTCAACCATTAAAAAAAAAGATAAGCTTTCTAATTGAGTTGAATTGGTTAATAGGATTTTAAATATTATGATCATGTTCTCAAAATTTTCACAATATAATGTCCTTATATTCATTTTGGCTTATTAAATGATTATACCTTTGAAAAAAATCACCTACCAAAAAACTTTCAATAATTAGACACTTGGCGTGAGTTTGGATAGTGGCAAGGGAGTGTTTTTAGCATTTGCGTTTTTGGTTAGGTCCCACGGCATTGTTTACAACCCAACCAAAAACACAAAACCACAAAAACGCGCATACCAATGAATATTTGGGTCCCAAGGCAGTATTCACATCTTTAAAAATTATTTTAGTATAATATTTTCAGCAATAAGTTTTTAATTTTCAGCAAATAAGTGGAATCCAAACATACCCTTGTAAGACACGAAAGGTACAATCCCATGTGTAGTTCTTGTTCATTTCTAAAGATTAGCCATAATGTTAAAAAAAGTTGTACTTTTTTTTTCTTATACTTAGTACACAAAATTCTCACTTTTGTGGAGTTTGGGAGAGATTATAGCATGGTAGGTAGTTTTATCCCCAATTTTACTTGAAGAAATTGATTCTCAAATTTAGACCCATGGCCTATTGCTTTTGATTGAAGGCACTTGCTATCACACCAAGCCCGACCTCTAAGTATATGATTAAAACAAAATTTTAATTAAGTAAATTATAAAAATGAATGAGTGCTAGTTTAAGACTTCTTTAGCATAATCCAAAATCCATATAAAAACTAATATCCAAATTTCAGAGTAAGAAAAGGCTAATGTTCAATAATAGCCTCATATAACAATGAATAAGATTGGTCCTATTTCAAAAAATAATTAAACAAAAGTTTGAATTAATTTTTTTAGTAGTAAATTACACATCAAGTTACAAAGTTTGGGCAATAAAATTTATAATATCTCTGCCATCATTCTTCAAAATAGCATGGAAATAACGTGATTCAATATGATTAATCTTCTTTTATAACATGCTTGGCAATTGTATTTAAAATAAACGCACAAAACCCGGGGCAGTTTTGGGAATAAAGATAAAAGAATCAACCGACATACCAGAAACCGCATTGAAGAGCCAAAACAAGTGACTGTTTCGTGAGTCCTCAAATGAAACCATCAAACACTACCAACACTAGAGAATCTGAGTCTTAGCAACAACTACTGAACTACTCCCAAACTCTTTATAAATATCAAAGCCATTCTCACAGAAACTTTCATCCAAAACCTTCATAACCTCCTCAGTTTTCTCTCTACTAACTTCATTCATTATAGTATATTTTTCATTTCCTCTCTTAAAATGGCAAAAAATGTGGCTCAATCACCTCTTGAGAGGAATAACCTGGCTTCCCTTGACAACAAGTTGGCCATGGCCAAGCGCTGTTCTCATGGTATCTTTGCTTTACTTTTGTTGTAGCTCTGTGGCCTTAGGCAAATTTGATATATGTTCTATTTTTTTGGGTATCTCTTATTGTATGGCAGATTATGTATGTATAGGATAAAATTGATTTGAATGTGTCATGTGAGTGATCTCATAATTTTATGCATCATGAGATTCAAGTGGAGTAAATCTTTCATTGGTTGAATCCAAATTCCAAAGATATCACTGTGAAGTGGTCTTAATTATGTGACTAAGATTTAGTACTTCATAGCTCCCATAGTTCCAAATACCACTCTAGGACCTTTTCATGCTTTCAATGGATAAAGATGAGTTAACCTTTTTTTGTGGTGGGGGACCATTCTCATATATACTAGATCATTTTTTTTTCTAGACACTTTAGCTGAGTATTGAGCGAAATTATTAGACGGATAATTTGACTGATCTGGAGGATGAGTTTGATGTTTTGAGAGCCATATGGAATGGTGCAATGATTATGCACACTACTAGATGATATGATAATGCACCTTTTAGCACTTCTCAAATTTTTATCTTATAGTATAAGCTGATTCTAATCCTATTTTCTTTTCCAATGAATATGTAGAGGGTGTAATAGCAGGAGCTAAGGCAGCAGTTGTTGCTACTATTGCCACTGCCATTCCAACTGTAAGTCATTTTTCTCACAATTACCTCAATCTGAAAATATTTACATCTTTTCTTTTCTTTTCTTTTTTTCATTATTTTACTAGTACTAGCCATTGATGAAACTGTCCTTCTAGCAATCTATTTCTTAATTTCTATTTTCTAGTAACCCCTCAATGATCCATAATGATAAATTATAACTAGTAACCCCTCAATGATTTCCTCTATTGTAGCCTTTTCTTTACTCACATTTAGCTTTATATGCAGATGGCTAGTGTGAGGATGCTGCCTTGGGCAAGGGCTAATCTCAATCACACTGCACAAGCGCTCATAATCAGCACAGGTTACAATCATTCATGATCATCATATTATTGTGTTACTGTTCGTAATTATTATCATTGTCATTATTAATATCACTTTGTTGCTGGAAATTGTTAATGATGGCAGTGGCAGGAGCGGCATATTTCATTGTGGCTGACAAGACCGTTTTGGCAACTGCAAGGAGGAACTCCTTTGAGCAAATCTCCAACAATGAAGCATAATATGGAATCACTAGCATGGCTTTAGTTATATATGTTATTGGGCTTTAAAACCAATTATTATGTAAACATACCATCTGATCTTGATAGATATATAAATAAAGATGGGTTTACGTTTCCATTCTAAGAGCACAAGAGCAGTATGTTCAAAGATCAGCTTACATGAATGCAAATTATCTTCCGTAGTAAATCAAATTGATGTTATTTACATATGTTATTTCATTCAAGTTACATCATTTTACCAATAATCTTTACATGAGCAAAAACCGTCTTTAAAATGGTGGAAACGGTTCTTATCTCTCGCAATGATCTCCCTATTGAAGATCTTAGATATTAGCTTTGTAGCCGAATGACAATTTCCACATACACGAAGATTCTTAACAATTCTGATTGTTGTCCCTGGTTTTGTACTGATTAAACCAAAAGCAATGGCCAACTTCTCACTATGATGACTCAAGGCTCCTTCCTTCCACTCCTCATCAATGTCACGAAGCACCTCGGACGTATCAGGCACAAACCCAGCCACCTCCAAAAGCCTATCTATTTCGTCCAACATTTTGTAGACATCTTTTCTCAAGGGATGTACTTTGTCACTAACAACAAACTCATGAACAACTCCATCCACCTCAATTGAGGTACATCCAGGAACTTTCTTCATTCCCATATTAGTTAGCCTGTTTCTAATCCTAGCTACATCATCCCATCTACAAGCTCCTGCATATATGTTTGACAAAAGCACATAAGCCCCAGGGTTATCAGGCTCCAATTCAAAGAGTTGCTCAGCAACATATTCACCAAGTTCGACACGTCCATGAACTCTACAAGCTCCTAGCAGAGAACTCCAGATGGCCCCATCAGGCTTCATTTCCATATTCTTCATTAGGGTCTCTGCTTCATCAAACATCCCAGCTCGGCCAAGAAGATCTATCATGCATCCATAGTGGTGCAGTTTTGGTGAAATGTTGAAATCATGAATCATTGAACTAAAATATTGGCGTCCAAGTTCTGGCAAACCGGCATGTGTACAAGCAGATAATAAACCAACAAATGTGATATCATCTGGTTTGATTCCTTCATTGGCCATTTCTTCAAAAAGCCTAATAGCCTTATCTGGGTGCCCATGCATGGCTAACCCAGATATCATCGCATTCCAGGAAGCCAAGCTTTTAAGATTCATATTATTAAAGACTTGTTCTGCTGCATCTATATTTCCACACTTGGCATACATGTCAATTAGACTTGTCCAAAGAGAGTTATTAGTCATATGTTGAAAGTTCTTATCTATATACGCATGAATCCATTTACCAAGGTCAAGAGCACCCAAGTAAGCACAGGCTGAAAGAACACCTAAAAGGGTCACATCATTGGGCTCAACATTCGATCTTAGCATTAAATGAAAGAGCGTCAATGCTTCTTTATAGCAGCTCCTATGCGTATAACCACCTATCATAACATTCCAAGAAATCACATCCCTCTGGTGCAACCCATCAAATAACCCTCGAGCTGTTTCCAAATCACCACACTTCGAATACATATCAATAAGTGCATTAACAAGCCGAAGATTCGAACCAAGTACACTGTTCTCAATCCAAGACCGCACCCAATTGCCCAATTCAACCGACCCTGACTGAGCACAAGCTGAAAGTACAGTCACCATGGTACTCTCATTGGGTTGTACATTCACTTTCCTCATCTCCTCAAACAATGCCAACGCCTCTTCAAACCGACCACATTGTGCATAGCCCGCAATCATAGCGTTCCAAGATACCACATCTCTCACAGGAATTTCATCGAAAAGCCGACGAGCATCATCCATAAAACCCCTTGAAACATACCCAGTAATCAAGGCTGTAAACGACACCGCATCTCTCAGAGTACTTTTATCAAACACCAAACGTGCATTACCCAATTCACCATTTTGCGCATACATATTTATAAGCGAAGTGTGCACAAAGGCATCATTCTCAAGCCCAAGCTTCACAACGTGTGCATGGATCTGTTTCCCTTCATGGGTAGCCCCTATTTTCGCACAAGACTTGAAAAGAAAAGGAAAAGTATAAGAATTCGGCTCAGTCCCACATAGAATCATACGTACGTATAACTCCAAAGCTACTATCGGGTTCGAACTCAACGAGTAGCCGCGTATAATGTTGTTCCAAATGAAGCGGTTGGGTTCTTCAATGGATTCAAAGAGTAACAACGCGTAAGCGAGGTCTCCATAGGGTGAGATGGCGCAAAACTCGATGAGCTTGCTTAGCGCGAAGTGGGTGTTGTGAAGACCAGTCTTGATGATTTGAGCGTGGACTTGCTTGAGGTCTTGGAGGCTTTTGCATTTGGAAAGTAAATAAAGAGATGGGTGGGATTGGAGGAGTTTGTATGGAGGATCAGAAGCCGGGAGGATATGATGAGTGGAAGAAGATAAAATGGGTAGTGATAGTGAAGAAGATGGTGAGACAGGGAGCACCATTTTTTTACGATTTTATGTTTGGGAAGTGGAAATTCAATTTCTTTTGCATAAATCGACACCTGATTCTTAGATATTGTTGGGTTTGTATAACTTGGTACTTTTAGCAAAGCAATGTCGGTGTTTGGTGCAAAATTCACAATTCTTGCTAAGTTATGAAGTGTATATTAAAGAGTTACCAAGTATTTTCTGGTATTATATATATATAGAGTTACCAAGTATTTTCTGGTATTATATATATATATATATATATATATATATATAATATGAAAAACCATTACATATGATTGTTTTTAATTGAACTATTAAATGTATAGTTTAAAAAATGTGTAAACTAAAAAAATGTATAATTTTAACCATACAATTATGATTGTTTTTAATTATATTCGTGCATATGCATGGAGTTCCATACTAGTTGTGAGGACCGGCCCAGAATAACAAGTTGGCTGGGCCTTGGGCCCGTCTGAGGACCATTCTGTCCGAGGAGACGTCGCAGCCCAGAATCCTTGCTCGGGCCCACAGGGGTGAAGAAAACACGTCCGAGGAGTAATTCCTCCTCGGACATTCCAAAGTCCAGGTCAATGATGCATCCCAGTTACTGTAGCCCTCACTTCAAACACGTAAAAAGAAAGGAGACTCAAAATATCCCAGCAAAGGCTGTCACCACCACATTAAATGCACCACAACTACTCTCTTGGCCGCATTAATGAAGAGAAGACCCCTGAACAGTGCTACCTTAGTCACTGCAACTCACAAAGAACTGGTAAGGGCGTCTGATGAGACAGGTGCTCAAGTAGGGGTTTGGATGATCAACAAGTGTAGGGTCCAGATGATAAAAGAGGGCCTATATAATATGTAAGAGTCCCTCAAGAGAGAGGGACGAAAAAGGGAGGAGAGAGGAGATGGGAGTAAGGATTCATTGTATGAATGCATGACCATGAATAAAACTTCCACTTTCACATCCATTTTCTTCATTCATGTTTCTAAATCTACTAAGGACATGCAACGAACCGTTTAAGCCAACTGGAACCAAGTTCTTCAGCCCATACTTTACAAAATTCATTGTGTGGGACTTTTTGGGCTAGGGCCTGATCATCTAAGACCGGGTTAATTAAAATCGTGTCCCTACAATTGGCGCCGTCTGTGGGAAGAACTAAAGTATCAGTTAGCACAACGGTTGAGCATGGCAGAACTAGGTCCACACCAGGATAATCCTCACCAGGCTAACTCTCAACAGATAGAACCCATTGAGTCCCAGCGGCAAAATAACCCTGCCAACCCAGGCGGCAGAGGGAATCGTGAGGGAAGCGTGCATACTACCCAGACAAGCCAGAGTCACACCCAGATAGGTAGTCACGTATCCTAGAGGCGAAATAGTCATCAGGCCATGCAGCGAGAGATAGATGACCTGAAAAGGAAGTTACGACGTGTACAGCGAAAGCGATCTCCCTCTAGCTCAGATGAGTCCTCTAATGGGGAGGATGCGAGCTATCGATGGAGGTCGAGGACCCCCCCAAGTGAAACATTTTCTTACGAGAGGGAACCACGCCCTGTACGAAAATATGAGAACCCATCCAGCAAGGATTCGTGAAATGATGCTATGAATAGAGCGCTAGACCAGATTTCAAGGTCACATTTCATGTACAGAATCGAAGGGGCTAAGCTGCCTCGACGCTTTAACCAACCAGCGTTTGCCATCTATAACGGCCGAGCAGACCCGGTGGAGCACGTGAGTCAATTTAACCAAAAAATGGCTATCTACTCGCAAAATGAAGCCCTAATGTGCAAAGTCTTCCCATCCAACTTGGGACCAATGGCGATGAGGTGGTTAAACAGCCTGAAGACAAATTCCATAGGCTCATACAAGCAGCTCACTCAGGCTTTCTGCTCCCGCTTTATTACAAATAGCAGAGTCCCTCGACCCCTCAATTCGCTATTGTCCTTGTCCATGCACGAGGGAGAGACCCTGAAAGCATATTCGGATAGGTATTGGGAAATGTATAACGAGATAGATGAGAACCATGATGATGTTGCTATCAGCACATTCAAAAGCGGTCTCCCCACCGAGCATGGCTTAAGGAAATCTCTCACTGGTAAACCAGTTGCCAACGTTCATCAGCTGATGGATAGGATCGACAAGTACAAAAGGGTGGAAGAAGATCGGCTACAAGGAAAGGGAAAGGAGAAGATCATTCCCCCCAAAGCAAATGGTTTCAAGTCGGAACGATATAACCATAACCAGCCGAGGAGAGATTTTTCGCGACAGGCTGGACAGAGTAACACGCAAACGGTGAATGCCGTGTTCAGGGAGCCAGTACAACAAGTGCTGGAGAAAGTAAGGAACGAGCCCTACTTCAGATGGCCGGGAAAGATGGCTGGAGACCCTTCAAAACGTAACCAAAACCTGTACTGCCACTATCATCAGGACCATGGTCATACCACTGAGGATTGCAGGAATCTATGGAATCACCTAGATCAGCTGGTCCGAAAAGGGAAGTTACGTCATCTTTTGCACCCCTCGAGCGGCCATCCGGGTCAAGCAATGCAAGAGCCTTGAAAGGATGTGTCATTAAGACCCCCCACGGGGACGATACACGTCATCCTCGCTGCACCAGGAAGAACTGGGCCATCTCCTTCCAGGGTACAGGCTGTTGGTCGGCTCCCCTCCGAGGACAGGCAAAGGGAACCTAAAAGGTCTAAAAAGGGAAGATCTTTGATACTAGGATTCTCGGACGAGGATAAGAGGGGAACTATCCAACCTCACGACGATGTCTTAGTGGTTACATTGAGAATTGGAGGCTTCGATGTGAGAAGGGTGTTAGTAGACCCAGGAAGCGCAGTAGAGGTAATGTACCCTGATCTATACAAGGGGCTGAACCTAAGGCCGGAGGATTTGACGGCTTATGACTCCCCCCTTATCAACTTCGAAGGGAAGACTGTTACGCCAAAGGGGCAGATCAGACTACCCATACAGACTGGATCGGAGTTGGTGGAGGTAAATTTTATTGTGGTCGATGCTTACTCACCTTACATAGCGATAGTAGCCAGGCCATGGATCCATGCCCTGGAAGCCGTATCATCCACACTTC
Organism: Quercus lobata; assembly: GCF_001633185.2. Classification (NCBI taxonomy): domain Eukaryota; kingdom Viridiplantae; phylum Streptophyta; class Magnoliopsida; order Fagales; family Fagaceae; genus Quercus; species Quercus lobata. Next base: position 87,715,542 of record NC_044905.1, read on the forward strand.
ACTAAAAAGTAAAATACCCATCCAAAGGTCAAGTAGAAGAGATTCGTGGAGATCAGGTCATGGCCAGGTAGTGTATGATGGCCGCCATCTTACATCGGTCCCATGTCGAGTCCTCGGCCCCTGGGAACTTATAGCAACCAGCCACCTCGACAGGGCAAGACAATGAGTTAGCCGAGGAGATAAGGTGTGAAAGTTAAGAAAAATTCATTGTCAACAACGACCCGGAAAGATTTTTCCAGGTCGGCTCCAAGTTGCCTTCTCAAGAAAAAGAGGAACTGGTCAGATTTCTCAGAAGAAATGTCGATGTGTTTGCATGGGACGCTTACAACGCCCCAGGGGTTGATCCTAGCCTTATTTGTCACCACCTGAATGTTAACCCATCTTCCATTCCAAAGAAGCAACCACCCCGACGCCCTTCAAAGGAACATGCTAGTGCCGTTAGAGATGAAGTGGCAAAACTGAAAAGAGTAGGGGCTATTAAAGAGGTCTTTTACCCCGAATGGCTGGCAAACACGGTGGTGGTAAGAAAGCAAACGGGGAAGTGGAGAGTCTGCGTGGACTTCACGGACCTAAATAAGGCGTGCCCGAATGATCCATTTCCCTTACCTCGAATTGACCGATTGGTGGATGCAACCGTGGGTCACCCTCGAATGAGTTTCCTGGATGCCTTCCAGGGCTATCATCAGATACCCCTTGCGTTAGAAGATCAGGAGAAGACGGCTTTCATGACACCCATCGGAAACTATCACTATAAGGTGATGTCGTTCGGACTAAAGAACGCAGGGTCAACCTACCAAAGGATGATAACCAGGATGTTCGAGCTGTAGTTGGGCAAAATCATTGAGGTTTACATAGACGATATGGTTGTAAAAAGTAAAATGGTGTCTGAGCACATGAAAGACCTTGAAATCATGTTTGCTATCTTAAGGGAGCATAAGTTGCGACTCAATGCTTCCAAATGTTCATTCGGGGTCGGGTCCGAGAAATTCTTAGGGTATATGGTGACCCACAGAGGAATAGAAGTAAGTCCCGATCAAATCAAAGCAATTAACAGCTTACAGGCTCCTCGGAATCCAAAAGAAATACAGAAGCTCACTGGCATGATCGCAGCATTAAACAGGTTCATATCACGATCTGTAGATCGATATCGACATTTCTACCTCTTGATAAATAAGTGGAAAGGGTTTGAATGGTCGGAGGATTGTGTCCGGGCCTTCCAGCAACTTAAGGAATACTTGTCGTGACCACCCATCATGTCCAGCCCTGAGGCAGATGAGGTATTGTTTGCGTACGTAGCCGTAGCTCCCCATGTTGTAAGCCTGGTACTGATACGGGATGATAATGGGGTGCAACGACCGGTTTACTACGTAAGCAAATCATTACATGAGGCCGAAGTGCGATACTTACCTTTGGAAAAAGCAATTCTGGCAATAGTACACGCCACACGGAAGCTCCCTCACTACTTTCAGACGCATACGGTCATCGTTCTAACCCAACTTCCCCTTCGAGCGGTGCTTCGAAGCGCCGACTACACAGGAAGGATCGCCATGTGGAGTGCGCTTTTGGGGGCCTTTGATATTAAATATATGCCCAGATCCTCCATCAAAGGTCAAGTCCTCGCAGACTTAGTCGCGGAATTTGCTGAACCCTCTGTAGAAACAATAACCGAGAAGAAAGACATGGATGGAAAGTCGGTTAATACAATTTCAGCAGGGGGGACCTTGCATTGGAAGGTCTACATGGATGGCACGGCCAACCAGAGAGGATCTGGAGTTGGGATAGTTTTAATATCGCCGGACGGTGCAGCCATTGAGAAATCACTGAGACTTGGGTTCTCAGCTACGAACAACGAGGCCGAGTACGAAGCCTTACTTCAAAGGATGACGATGGTTCGAAGATTAGGCAGAAGGGTAATAGAAGCATTCTCGGACTCTAAATTGGTCGTTGGCCAAGTGATGGGTGAGTCGGAAGCTAGAGATGCTAGAATGCAAGAGTATCTCGGACGAGTCAAATGCCTACAGCCGAGTTTTGAATCCTTCAATCTGACGCACGTTTCTAGGAGTGCGAACACCCATGCAGACTCGCTGGCCACTCTCGCCACGTCCTTGGCGCATGATCTGCTGCGAATGATCCTTGTCGAAGATCTAGTCCAAGCGAGTCCCATTAGAAGAGACTCGGCTCAGGTCCATCAGATTAGAAAGAATCCCAGCTGGATGGATCCTATAAAAAACTTCCTCCAAGACGACACCCTACCTGAGGGAAAGTTGGAGGCCGAGAAGATACGGAGGAATGCTCCTCGGTTTTGGTTATCGGAGGACCACAAACTATATCGGCCCTCCTACTCTGGGCCGTACCTACTCTGCATACATCCAGAAGAATCCGAGTCCTTACTTGAAGACTTACACGAGGGGATTTGTGGAAGTCACACCGGAGGGAGGTCGCTAGCACACAGGGCGCTCACCCAAGGATACTGGTGGCCGAACATGCAAAAAGAGGCCCAGGAATATGCCAAGAAGTGTGATCAGTGCCAGAGATTCGCCCCAAATATCCACCAACCCAGAGGGGTCCTCAACCTCTTCTCCAACCCCTGGCCGTTCGTACAGTAGGGTCTTGATATTGTCAGTCATTTCCCCAAAGCTGCAAGGAACAAGCGATACATAATAGTTGGAACCGATTACTTCACCAAATGGGTGGAGGTTGAACCTTTGGCCAACATTAGGGACGTGGATGCCTAGAAATTCATCTGGAAGAACATTATTACCCGCTTCAGAACTCCACACACACTCATTTCGGAAAACGGTCTCCAATTTGATAGCAAGAACTTTAGGGAGTATTGCCGCGAGTTTGGGATCATTAACCGATACTCCACTCCTGCCTACCCCCAAGGAAATGGACAAGTCGAGGCCGTGAACAAGGTCATAGTGAATGGACTGAAAAAAAAGCTGGATGAGGCAAAGGGGAGATGGGTGGAAGAGCTCCCACACGTCTTATAGACCTATTGGACAACGCCACGACGATCAACCGGTGAAACCCCCTTTTCAATGACCTATGGGGCTGAGGTCGTGCTCCCAATTGAGAATAACTTTTCCAAACTGAGGTCTAATTCCTTTACCCCAAACAGTAACGACGAGTTATTGGGAAGAAGTCTAGACCTAGCCGAGGAAAGAAAGGAAAAAGCAACGATCCATATGGCCTATTATCATCAGAAGCTGAGACAAGGATATGATGCTAATGTTAAACTGCGACCTTTAGGTCCGGGTGATCTCGTGATGAGAAAGATTCTCGGTAGCACAAAAAACCCCTCTTGGGGCAAGTTGGGGCCCAATTGGGAAGGACTGTATCGCATCACATCTGTGGTCGGGATAGATACTTATTATCTAGAAGATTTGGATGAAAAAACTGTACCTCGACCGTGGAATGTAAATAACCTAAGAAGATACTATTATTAATGAAAACGGCTTTGCCCAATGTTTTGTTCCGTGATCATCCTATACCCACCGGTCTATTTCCATCTAATCAAAGTTTTAAACAGAATCTAAATCCTGCATGGCTCCTCGGACCACAGACTTAGGGGAAATTATTACTTATGCAATTCATCCAAGTTTTAAACAGAACCTAAGTCCTGCATGGCTCCTCGGACCACAGACTTAGGGGAAATTACCACTTGTGCCAACTATTCAAAGTTTTAAACAGAACTTAAGTCCTGCATGGCTCCTCGGACCACAGACTTAGGGGAAATTATTACTTATGCAATTTATCCAAGTTTTAAACAGAACCTAAGTCCTGCATGACTCCTCAGACCACAGACTTAGGGGAAATTATTACTTATGCAATTCATCCAAGTTTTAAACAGAACCTAAGTTCTGCATGGCTCCTGCATGGCTCCTCGGACCACAAACTTAGGGGAAATTATTACTTATGCAATTCATCCAAGTTTTAAACAGAACCTAAGTCCTGCATGGCTCCTCGGACCACAGACTTAGGGGAAATTATTACTTATGACAACTATTCAAAGTTTTAAACAGAATCTAAGTCCCGCATGGCTCCTCGGACCACAGACTTAGGGGAAATTATTACTTATGCAATTTATCCAAGTTTTAAACAGAACCTAAGTCCTATATGGCTCCTCGGACCACAGACTTAGGGGAAATTATCACTTATGACAACTATTCAAAATTTTAAACAGAACCTAAGTCCTGCATGGCTCCTCGGACCATAGACTTCGGGAAAATTATTACTTATGCAATTTATCCAAGTTTTAAATAGAATCTAAGTCCTGCATGACTCCTCGGACCACAGACTTAGGGGAAATTATCACTTATGGCAACTATTCAAAGTTTTAAACAGAACTTAAGTCCTACATGGCTCCTCGGACCACAGACTTAGGGGAAATTATCACTTATGGCAACTATCCAAGTTTTAAACAGAACCTAAGTCCTGCATGGCCCTTCGGACCACAGACTTAGGGGAAATTATCACTTATGGCAGCTATTCAAAGTTTTAAACAGAACCTAAGTCCTGCATGACTCCTCAGACTACAGACTTAGGGGAAATTATTACTTAGAAGTCTTATGCAATTTCAAGGTGCGTGCGTAGTCTAGCGTCATTGCAACCCTTATTCAAATTCGCTGCACGGCATCCTTCTTTCTCGTCCATTTATATTTATTTATATCATTGCGAACGTTAAATAAAGGGATAGTATTAGTAAACATCCATAGAAAACAAAGAGAACATTCTATATTAATATTCCAAAGTCAATACAAAGAGAGGTCCTTACAAAAGAACAAAAACAAGACGACTCTCATTTAAAAAAAAGGGGGAGTACAAAAATTAAAAACCTAAAAGCTAAGCCTTAGCAGGAGGATCCTTTTTCTGCTCTGGTTGAGGAGGAGGAGCCTCGGAGATAGAGTCCATGGTAGGATCCTTGGCTTTATCAAGCAGAGGGATGGCATCAGGCACAGCCAAGCCCTGCTCAGAAGCTGCTTGGGCGCCATCAGGATTCTCTCGGATCTCCTGAGGATAGAAGACGTTCTCAGGAAATCTCAGCGCCGAATCCGCAGGAATTCCTGTAGCATCAAGGGCATGAGCCCATGAGATGCTGCAGTAGTCCCTGCACACCTCGGGAATTTCCTCGGATAGCCTGGCCTCCGTTTCTTGAATCCCGAGCTGATGAGCAGCTTTCTTTTCAGCCTCTGCTACCTCCTGGATCAGCTGAGCCTCTTCTTTAACCCGTCCTATCTCGTCCTCGGCTTTCTGCAGAGCGGCCTTAAGTTCCAGTACATTCTGCTTCTCAATAGCAAGACTAGTTTCGATTACGAACAATTTCTGGCGCTGATCCTCCACTTGGGTTTCAGCACTCTTCAAGCCAGCCTCCGCGCTCTTGTGCTGTTTCTCCGACTCTTTGAATTTCTCCGTAAGTTCAAAGTTCTATTGCTTGAGGGACCCCACAGTCTTCTCCACCTCAGTCCGAGACTGGACCTCAGCTTCAGCCAAGCTGCGGTTGCTACGACAGAACTCCTCAGCCACAAACACCTGCTGGGTGATCTGCCAACAAAATAAAATCGAAATTAGGATAGAATGCAACAACGTTGATGACTTAATAAAAGGGTGCAAGAATGACTTACCATCGCAAGGTCCCTCTTAAGGGACAGAAAAAGCTCGGGCTGGGAGAATCGCCCGTAGGCCTCTATATCCCAAGGAAGGAGCACTGGCTGCTCTAGGGCCTCAGCTATGTAACCTGCTCTGCCCCTGTTGTATTCTCAAACCGAGGCAGTATTGGGGATAGCGACCTCGTCTAGCTCCATCTTCGGACTCCATACGCGTGGATTAATGTGCATTTCAGCCCGATTCTCCTCATCCCGGCTCTCCACGGAGTTAGCCCTTTTACTCCTCTGCCCCTGAGTGGCTTTCTGCTGCTTGGCCGGGCGGAGGGCCACTTCACCTTCCTTAGGAACGTCAACCGGCCTTTTCTTTTTTAGGTCCGGGTTAACCTTGAGGCCAGGGTCGGAAGGAACCTGAGGGGCGGTTGGGGGAGGGTCCTGGGCTTGTGACTTAGCAGGCGCCTTCGAAGATTGACCCTTTCCTCGGCTGGACATCAGTTCTCGTAAAGATTTTCCCTTGCCAGCCATGTTGCCTACTTCCTCGTCTAAAGAGTCGTCCGAGCAGGCTATAATGATTGGAGCGCCAGCCATGGAGTTTCGATCCTGCTCTCCTTCAGGGTCCGAGAGCTCAACTACAGGGGCTTTATCAACCTCCTCTTCAAAATAAAACTCGTCTATTTCCTCCTCAAGGGAAAGACGAGATGATTCGGCCTCTTCTTCAGCGGGCGCGGCGGCTTCAAGGTCGTCTGGAGGCAGTTGCACGATCGATGGAGGATCCCGAACACTAGGTAGCACAACTGGCTTAAGATCTTCTCGGGCCAGAAACTTAGGCTTGGACACGTCAATCCTAGCCAACTGGGGACTACTAGCTCTGATGGCAATGGCTTGGAAAGCACGGGTTAGTGGTCAATAGCCCAAAACCAAATGACACACGCGTAGCTGCCCGTCCTCGGCAACGTAGATTTCTGACTTTAGAAGATAATTTAGGGCCGGAACGTTCACGTGGCTCAGCCTGGGAGCAACCAAAGCTCTATCTGCAATACAGCCAAGAAGGAAATTGGAATTAAATTACAAAATTTATGACAAGCAAAAAAGAGAGTAAATCCGAGGAGCTAAGCCCCTTCCCTAAAGGATTAGGCCTAAAGGCGCCACACCTGGATTTTCTACCCGAGTTAGACAATGAAAACCATCGCTCCATTCTCCTGAGGCAATGAGGAAGTCATCCTTTATAGTCTTATTGGATATGGGGAGACAGGAGATTAGCCTAACCACCTCGGATCGAGATTTAAGGTAATACCCCCCCTTCTCGATGTAGTGGCACTCGTACATGTGTACCACATCATGCCAGGTCAAACCCAGACCCATTCGCTCGTTCAAGACATCTATGTAGCCTAATACCTTGAACATGTTTGGAGCGCACTGGTGTGGTGTCAACCTATGGTGGAACAAGTAGTCCCGGGTAATCCTACGCATGGGAAGTGTCATTTCCCCTTGTATAAAGGTAATCATAGGAATGACCACTTCACCCACGTCTCTATCTAACAATACTCCGTCTGGGGGACAGTACCGTAGAACCACCCCCTGCGGGATATGGTATTTTGTCCTAAAGGCCTCCATGGCAACCGGAGTGTCTACTAGGTCTTTGAATCTACCCATCTAAGCTGAACTGGAGGAATGGAAATAAAGACCGAGGAGAAAAGTAAAATCCGAGGAGAAACTCGAAGCGACGAAACGAACGGAACTTACGGATATCTTCACAAATGACCGATGAGGTGATCGAAAATCTCTTCTAGAAAGGACGCTTCGCGGAAACGATTATGGAGATTTAAAGAATGGAGGTGCTCGTGGACTTCTAGGCGCTGGAGTTCTCTGAACTTCTGATGTGCAGATAAAAAAGAAAGAATGAGCCTCTCTGGGGCTTTATATAGCAGGAGGGAGAGAGAAAAAACCCCTCCCGCTCAAAAATTCAAGGAACAATGCTGGCCTTCAGATCTGCATCTCGCCATTGGATGAAGGAAATATAAAGCTGCCTGAAGTAAATGGCCGCGCCTCGTAAATTGTGGCGCGTCAAAAGTAACCGCCCACACGCGTGGACCAAGATTTCATTAGTTCCATCCTTTATAAATGTCAAAACCCCGCTTTTCTCCTCGGAAGGAGATCAAAACCGGAGTTTTGAGGGGCTATTGTGGGGACTGACCCAGAATAACAAGTTGGCTGGGCCTTAGGCCCGTCCGAGGACCATTCTATCCGAGGAGACGTCGCGGCCCAGAATCCTTGCTCAGGCCCACTGGGGCGAAGAAAACACGTCCGAGGAGTAATTCCTCCTTGGACATTCCAAAGTCCAGGTCAATGATGCATCCCAGTTACTGTAGCCCTCACTCCAAACACGTAAAAAGAAAGGAGACTCAAAATATCCCAGCAAAGGCTGTCACCACCACATTAAATGCACCACAACTACTCTCCTGGACGCATTAATGAAGAGAAGACCCCTGAACAGTGTTACCTTGGTCACTGCAACTCACAAAGAACTGGTAAGGGCGTTTGATGGGACAGGTGCTCAAGTGGGGGTTTGGATGATCAACAAGTATAGGGCCCAGATGATAAAAGAGGGCCTATATAATATGTAAGAGTCCTTCAAGAGAAAGGGACGAAAAAGGGAGGAGAGAGGAGATGGGAGCAAGGATTCATTGTATGAATGCATGACCATGAATAAAACTTCCACTTTCACATCCATTTTCTTCATTCATGTTTCTACATCTACTAAGGACATGCAACGAACCGTCTAAACCAACTGGAACCAAGTTCTTCAGCCCATAATCTACAAAATTCATTGTGTGGAACTTTTTGGGCCAGGGCCTGACCATCCAGGACCGGGTTAACTAAAATCGTGTCCCTACACTAGTATATAATTAAAGTCAAAACTTAAGGAAAATACAATTAGATTTTAAATTAGAATTCAATTATGGGCTAATTTTGTGTCATGTATCCACTTAAATTTTTTAATCTTTGTGTCAAGTAAGTTAAAGAGTGCAAAATACTAAGAGTCTAATATTAATGAACTATAAAATAAACAAATAAATAAATAATTACATATACTAATGAAAATCACCCTTGCGTTCTATCTTATTAAAAATTAGAAAAAAAAATCATAAGTGGTATTAAATTTAGGTAAAATTTTTAATATGTGACTAATTACATTTACTTTAAAAAAAAAATTAACTAATTTTTTATATTTTTATAATAAAATTTGTGTTTAATTTTAAATGTATCCATGCATATGCATGTGTTACATGATATTTTTTAATAATTTAACTAATTATTTATATTTTTATGATAAAAATTGTATTTAATTATTAATGCATCCCTGTGTGTGCGTGTGTTACATGCTAATTGAGTGTAAAAATCGAAGAATCCAAATCCAGTTAGATTCTAAATTAGATTCCAATTAGAGTCCAATTTTGCACCATGTGTCCATCTAATTTTTTAATTTTTATAACAAGTGAATTATTAGGAGCAAAAATCGAAGAGTCTAAATCAAATTAAATTATAAATCATATATATATGTAGGGTTGATAGGCCCAGTGGTGTATATTTATATGTATATATTAGGTTGGGGGCCCAATCCGAGAACATGAAGTAGTCCGAGGACGGGGAAACACTGTTAGAGGAGTCCGTGTTAATGAATGAAGAGGTGAGGTATGGTCATGAGAGTCCAAAAAAGTGATCCGAGGAGGAATGCTTCCTCGGTTGAGCAAAGTCGAGTTCAGAAGATGCAGTATGCCATCAAGAGTAACGTTCCGGACAACTCCACTGATGAGGATAAGTATCAGAAAGGAGCGAGACGGGACAAAGGGAAGCTATGAAATATCTAAGAGAAAACTGCTACCATCGCATTGAATGCTCTGTAGCTAACTCTCTGACCGCATTAATGTGGAAGTGATATCTGAATAGTAATTTTCAGCCTTATAACTACTTCCAAAGATTTTAGGAAGGTGCTGATGAGACAATAATCAACATTAGCAATCTAATCTACATGTGGAGGGCAAAGATGAAAAGGAAAAGATAGTATAAAATAGAGGGAAGGCCCTGAGAGAAGGAGGTCGGAGAATTAAAAGAGAAATATTATAGCAATAAGAACTGTACTTGTAATCAACTTTAAGAATTATATACAAGAACTGATCTCCTCAGCCTGTGCCGAGGACGATTTTCTTAGATAAAACCAGTTTATTTTTACTTTATTGTCATTTGGATCCACTATAATCATTATCCAACTCATTAAAGCCTAGTTTTCCAACCCACTCTCTATAAATTTATTGTATTGGGCTCTTTAGGCGTAAATCATTTTACCTTTTGGACTTAGGACTCAAACTGTGTCCTTACAATATATATAATGAGAAATTATTACATATTTTAGAAATCTATGGTTTTAAAAAAAAAAAAATGTGTAAGCTCCATGTATAATTTCAACATTTTAAAAAAAGAATTGTATAATTTGAACTATGTAATTGTAATTGCTTTTAATTGTACCCAACTACCCATACATATACATGGGGTTATACACTAGTAGGTTATAATACAAGTTTGATCCAACTTTGGAAGGTTATACACTAGTAGGTTATAATACAAGTTTGATCCAACTTTGGAAGTGTAAGAGTGTTATTTGTTTTAGAAGGAATAGAGTGAATGAAACAATAGAAAAGCAAGTGGAAAATGCATTTGTTACGTTTTCATTAGTAATTTTAATGACCAAGTTTCTAATGAGAGTTTAAAGAAATTTTTTGTCTAGCGGTCTTAGTGTTCTCATTAGAAACTTGGCTGTCAATAAAGTTTCATGGGAAATTATGCATAATTGTGTCCTCTGTAGCCAAGAGTTAAGCCACTTGATATTTAAAATGTTTGTGGATGTTTGGGAGATTGTTTCTAACTGTTTTCAAACAGTGATAATACTTCATTTTTGGTCTATATATTATATATTGTTTAAAGTTTAAACTCTTATTATTAAGATACATTGATTTCTCTTAAAAATACAAGAAATCTTGTGGGTCTCTTTAAAATTGTTATTTGTAGAATAACGTTAATCCATGCCTCTAAGTCCTTGTTCTTTGTTTATTTAATTTTTTAACCATTTGACCTCTAACAATTTTCACAAAAAGTCATAACTCTTCGTTATGGACTGGACCAAAACCCCCTATGGACATGCTATTTCTTGGGTTCAGCCCAACCCAATATTTATAGCATGTTGAAATGAATGTATTGATAATATATTAATATTACCACCACAATAAATCAAACAATGGGTCAAAAGAAAATTATCTCTTAACCCAATGATTTGATAGAAAATTTTATATGAAGATAGTTTTTTGTATTTACTTATATTTGGAAGTATTAGAAAAAATGAGTTAAAGGAAAATTATATCTTAACTTTCCTTATTTAGCTTGATGTGAGATAAAGTTGTTTTTCACTATTTTCTAGAGAACAACTCTATCTCTTACCAAGCTAAATAACAGAAGAGATAATTTTTCAACTCATTTTAAGGTCACTACCAAACATAGGGCAAAAAAAAATTTTCTAGAAAATATTTTTTGGAAAATAATTCATTTTTCAAAAAAAAAATATTAACGTTGAACAGATGAAACGTAACTATCATTCCTAGAATTTCAAATTAGAACTGAATTACCAAACAATTTATAAATAAATGGAGGAAAAATAACCTAATTAGAAGCATAAATTCCATCAAGAGGTTAAATTCCATAAGGATTTGTTGTGGAAGTTCTTATATATACCTCTAATAATATATTGGAACATTATATTTTTCCAAATATAAAAATAAAAATTAAATTAAATTAAATTATTTTTAAAAATCATTATTATAATTATCAAATTCTAGATTAAAAAACAAAACAAAACAAAGACACCCACATGAAATAAGCACATTCGAAGGCCCCTAAGCTCGTGTAATTATTCGGTATACTCAGTGTATTACATCCACCTCTCACATAAAGGTAAACCTCATATATGAATCTCACACATGAGACCCATATTTATGTGAGAGGAAGGTGTAATCCATCAGGTATATTGAATAATTTCTCCCTAATTAAGCTCCCCACGTATGCTACTATTTATAAATTAAGTAACGCTACTTGGGTTAGAATAAGCTTGTTGGGTTTAAGAAACCTCGTATAAATTACGTAAGATGATACTATAAGTGACATAAATTTACTCATTATTGAAAGTTCGAATAATATATTAATATATATATTGACAGTCATTATAGTCTATCATACAAAAAACTCAATTTTTTTTTCTTTTGTTAATTCGATAGATAAAGTGATGGAATTTGAACCCTGGATGCTTTTGTTGAAAACTTCAAGAGATGTCAACTAGTTAAATTACAAAACTCTTTCCGAATCTTTTACATAAATAGGAAAGAAAAAAGTTTGTCTATCAAACAAAAAATCTGAACCTTTTACATAAAGAGTAAAGGATATATATAGAAACACTATGCAAAATCGAAATTATGTGAGAATAAATCCACCCCCCCTACCCCTCACCTCCTAAAAAAAAGGAAATAAAGGGTGTGTTTGGATTGACCTTATTGTTGCTGAAACTGAAAACTGAAAACTGAAAACACTATAGCAAAATAATTTTTAAATGTGTAAATAGTACCGTGGGACCTATTTTTAATATTTTTTAATGAATAAAGTGGCTGTGAGTCCCATAAACAGTACTGCTACAGTACCGCTATAGTGCCGCTACAGTGTCGTTTGTCCCCCTTTTCTGCAAAACGCGTGAAATGTTAAAAAAAAAAAAATGTGAAAACGCAAATGCAGCAACGTAACGCGGAACCCAAACACACACAAAGAGTCCGTTTGGATAAAACTTATTTTGCTGAAACTGAAAACACTATAGAAAAATAATTTTTAAATATGTGAATTGTGCCGTGGAATCCATTTTTAATGAAAAAATTGCTGAAAAGTGAAATTTGTAGGTCCTATGAACAATGCACGGGTGCACTGTTCACCGGAGAATTGGTCAATAACTGCGGCTGAAACCAAAAAAAAAAAAAAAAGCTGAAAACGCACTAGAGCTGAAAACGTGGACGTGGACATGTATCCAAACGGATACAAAGTCTATCAAATAGAAAAGTTGATCCTTTTACATAAAGAGCAAAGCAAATTGAAACGCTTGGCAAAAAAAAAAAAAAAATCATTATTATAATTATCAAATTCTAGATTAAAAAACAAAACAAAACAAAGACACCCACATGAAATAAGCACATTTGATGGCCCCTAAGCTCATGTAATTATTCGGTATACCCAATGTATTACATCCATCTCTCACATAAAGGTAAACCTCATATATGAATCTCACAAATGAGATCCATATTTATGTGAGAGGAAGGTGTAATCCATCAGGTATATTGAATAATTTCTCCCTAATTAAGCTCCCCACGTATGCTACTATTTATAAATTAAGTAACGCTACTTGGGTTAGAATAAGCTTGTTGGGTTTAAGAAACCTCGTATAAATTACGTAAGATGATACTATAAGTGACATAAATTTACTCATTATTGAAAGTTTGAATAATATATTAATATATATATTGACAGTCATTATAGTCTATCATACAAAAAACTCAATTTTCTTTTCTTTTGTTAATTCGATAGATAAAGTGATGGAATTTAAACCCTGGATGCTTTTGTTGAAAACTTCAAGAGATGTCAACTAGTTAAATTACAAAACTCTTTCCGAATCTTTTACATAAAGAGAAAAGAAAAAAGTTTGTCTATCAAACAAAAAATCTGAACCTTTTACATAAAAAGTCAAGGATATATATAGAAACACTTGGCAAAATCAAAATTATATGAGAATAAATATATTATAAACCGCTCTCCCGCTCTCACCCCTTGCCTCCAATAAAAACCAAAAGAATTAGAATTTCTTTTTGAGATAGGTGGAAAGTAGAGAGGGGAAGGTATATATGACTCGGATTACAAGCATGAGGTACCACAAAAGATATTATTATCATTGAGCTATCTCTTGAACCTCGAATTTTAATATTACTATTCATTAAAATAGTGTAGTTCACCATGATTGGTTTGTCAAATGTGAAGGAAAAGTGCACCGACCTTTGCCTTGCTTGTGAGGCATCCAGCATCCTAGCTTGGAAGAAACCTTAATAGCAGTGCCTCAATGCTCTGTCATGGTGTTGATTTGGTTTTGGAAATGGAAATTAAGGTAATAAAAATTTGGGTTTTTTTTTTTTTTTTGGCAAACATAGAATTTGATGATAATGCCCGACAGTAAATAGGTTTTTTTTAAATTAAAATTATGTCTGACAGTATATGATTTGCCAGTATTTTAATTGAGGGTATAAATAAGATGTTTTACCCAGGATCTCTATAGAATTTACTTTTCTTATTTATTTGTTAATCCTATAGAATTTACTTGGTTGAAAATAAATGAAAAATTCCATTTGCCAACTAATCCTTGGCAGTAGATGCTTTTGCACTTTTGGTTCAATAATTGACCCTTACAGGAGATGTCATCATGCTTATCATGCCAGCCATTTTCACAAACTTTCATTTTCAGTATGACTAGCTGGGTGAGGAACTTTTGTGAAGGAAAAATCTGAAATTTGCTAATAATGAGCTAGCCATCTACCAATCAAATCTCATCTTGGCATGGAATATGACCTCCAATTGTGGTTGCCACTTTCAAAACTTCTCTTCTTCTTTTTTACCTAGCAATTTAAATTGTAGCAATCATAATTAAGGTTTCCTGGTTGAAAATATCAACCTATATAGCAAATGGAATATTCAAAATTCAAAAGAAACGGCTATTTTTTAAGGGTATAATGTCGTCAGGATGTGGATTCTCGTAGTATTATTGAAAAGAAATGACCCCTTTAAAGATTAGTCACACATAGAGAATAAGTAATGGGGTTGCTGTGTCTAAGGTTTTTCAGTTTGGAATATTCATCATGTCTGGTGAAAACAAAAGAATAGATGGTGATTATGATTCCTCCTTATCGAATACTCAGTCAACACGCAAGCATCGGTGCCTATCTGGAGCCATGTGGAGTTGAACATGTTTGCCATGTCGGCAAATGTCGACCCCTCATCCCATGCAGCCATGCTGAGATGGCTTTTCCTTTTGTCAATAAATCGAGCAATTCTAAGATGACACTCTTTACCATACCCTTACCCACCACCAAGAACGGACCCAAGGGGCCCCCTCCCTTCTAAACTGGCTAGTAAGTTTACCATACCCTTACCCACCACCAAGAACGGACCCAAGGGGCCCCCTCCCTTCTAAACTGGCTAGTAAGTTTAACCTAAATAGTAATTATCTAACCCAAAAACTTAACAAAAACAAAACAAACAAACAAAAAAACCCCAAAAACTTAACAAAAACAAAACAAACAAACAAACAAACAAACAAAAAAAAAAAAAATTCTTAGCCAATTCAATATTAAGAAACAATATTACTTTGTGTGTTTTTTTTTTTTTTTGGACAGATGATTATATCTTAATGTATTAAGAGACAATGATTTTGTGTATTTATCTTGGTTGATAGTTTGTTCATTCTATATATATGGATGCCTATTTGGAGTTTTTTATTTTTTATTTTTACTTATACTCCAGCCCCTCTAGCTTGAAATCCTAGGTCTGTCTCTACCCACCACTATCTAATGTGACAATCAATGACTGACTGTTTGTCACTCTCATATAGACCTACCACTTTTTCTTCACCGCTCACAGTTTGTTACATCAAAATTTTTGCAAAATTATGATACAAAAAGGCGTGGTCATAGATATTTTTTGATAAATCCTCTGAATAGCCAGAAGTTATAAGTCTTGTGATACTCTTTACCATACCCTTATAACTCAACTGGCTTACACCTTTTAGTGTTTTCAAAACATCCAAGATTTAAATCCTCCATCTCCTGTTGCAACTATTGAATTAACAACCAAAAAAAAACCACCTTACAACTAAAGATGGAAATGCATTATAATAAGTTTAGGGAAAAAATCTCTATAGAATTCTCTCAAACTAATCTAAAATTTCTCCCCATGTAATAGGACTTTTGGGCCAAAGCCAAAAAACTTTAGATGATATTATATATTTATAAGATTTTAAAACTTGTTCCTGGGTGGACAAGAAATACACTCCTTCAACGACAAGGAGTACTATTTTATGTTTCATATAGAATAGACAGTCCTTTCAGACCAAGAACATCCTAACTAAGTTAAATTAGGAATTTGAAACAATTCCCAACTGATCTCCACCTTGATTCAAATTCCACAAAGCAAGAGTCACAAGCGAAGCCAACCTCTACAGGTGTGTCAAATGCAAATAAGATCCCAACCAAAAACAAAGTGCAAATCACCCTAAGCTACCTTCAAATGTGCCAATAGAAACCAAATGCATTTAAAGATGGTGCCACAAGTTTGTCTATTGATCTTCTCCTAGGTTTTTTTTTTTTTTTTTTTTTTGACATTTTTCTCCCTATTACTAAGATCCATGAACCAATCAATAGAATATCAAAAGAGAACAAATTTAAACATCTAGGTAGCGAACCTTGTCTCTAAATAACAAATCCAAATGCCTAAGTAGCAAACCTTAGCTCTAAACAACAAAGTCAAACACCATGGTGGTGAATCTTGGCTTTGAAGAACAAATCCAAACGCCTAGGTAATGAATTTTGGCTCTGAAGAACAAATCCAAACATATCTAAGTAGTGAACCTAGGATATGATAATAGTTTGATTGTAAGAAAGATTACAAGCTTGAGAAAAATCTCCAAAGAAAATAATAAAATAAAGAATCTAAAAATAGACATAACCACACATAAGAGAACAACAAGAGGTTACATGATTTCGCAATAACCTATGTCCATGGAAATGAATTCACTATGTATCAAAGATTTCAAAAGGTTTACACACTCAAAAAGCAATCACAAATTACAAAATCTTTATAGGGCTCTTTCAAACTAATCCAAAGTCTTTTCCCTCATGAGAGGACCTATGGACCAAAGTTCTAAAGCCTTATCCTTGGTGGACAATAAAATATTTCATCGATAATGAGTACTATTACTTATTTAATAAGGAATAGACTTTAACAATTTTGATAGGATTAAAGACTAATACTATACATCTCCATCAAATAACACTTAGGGACCAATATCTAGTTAGATGCTATGCTAAAGAGTGCAGTGGATTGTTTGCTTGTGCCTGTGCTATTTCAGGAGAACCCTTGTTGACAATCTTTCTAAACCTTGTCCCACATGATTCCTATTTCCTAGCAATGACCGCTAAACAAGAATTGTTCTTTCCAATTGCCGCATCCCAATTTAGTTCGATACTTTGTGGTGGGGGTGGAGTCCGGTGAAGTTTTTGCTCTTTGTCTAGTCGGTGTTTATGCTTTATATAATATCAGGTATATTCTTCGATAGCTCTATGGCGTACAAATATGCTACATCTTTGATTTTTTATTTGCACCCACATGGAAAGTAGGGCAGTATTTTAGTGGGTAAGTGATGCAGCCTGACCATTTGAAATTCTTCACTTGAAATATGTGTGTTAATGATGCGCAAATGACAGAGAAATTACTAATCATTTGTACATCATACACCAATCATTGATAGCTTAAAAAAGACGAGATGGAAATCTCACTTCCTTTAAAGAGATTCAAGTACTGTACAACTAACAAAACTTACAAATTGGTGTAGCGGTATTATCATTTGACTTGTCTCTTCTAAGATGCAACAATTCGACTGACTTAAGTTAATTCTACAGTAATAGCTTAACCCAAAACTCCCCCAAAAAGAAAACTTTTTTTGTGGGGGGCCAAAATCCCACTTACACTTTCTTTATTCAAACATCCTCAAATATGCATTATTGTATTTGATGTAGAATGGACAACACAAACTTTCTTTAAACAAAAAGACTGTCAGAAATCAACATGCAAAAAGTTTGTAAGATATAGTAGTATAAGCTAACATTGAATTGCATAGAATTTGGTGACTTAAAGAGAATCGTTGTGAGGATAAAAACCCATGCCTTATGACGATTACCTATGCTGCTTCTAGGGAAAATTCCTTTTTGTTTGAGTTTGGTTTAGTAAATTTTGCTACTTATGTTAATTTTTTGTTTTGTTGTGACTTTCAATTTAAAATTCATAATAATGTCTTGTATTTTTTTTGGGAGGTGTCCTAGAGTTTGTTGGATTTTGTTTGTAATTTTTCTAATTTTTTTGGCAGTTTTCCTTATATATTTTCTAACATAATTTTTTTGCTTAACACAAATTATTGCATTTTAGGCTCTCCTAGCCACCTTATATTTTCTTTTCTTATTTATATGCATTGTAACCTCCCAGGAAAATTTAAAATTTCATTAATAAAAATTTCTTGTTGTCATAGATAATGATAACTAACCGTTGTAACTGTTGGGGTGTATATTCTTGGAGTGTGGTTAGCCCATTATTGGCTTCGTAGGTGAAAATATGTAATTATATCTATATCACACACTATTGTCATGGTGAGGGAGTTTTTAAAATTGAAGATTGGGTGCTAGTATGCAAGCCACTATCTCTTCATATTGAAACTCCCACGCTTTTTCATTTACCAACCTACTTTATTCTGGATGAATAGCATAATTATAATTAAAAAAAAAATTATTTTATTTATCAATTAATATTAAAATTCACCAACAAATTTTTTTTATTAACTGATCATAAGGATAGTTTTATAATTTCTTCTTCAAGTTTGCTTTCAAGAATCAATGTGTCAATTGTTGGTTGCTATAGCTTCTTAAGGAACAAAAGCCCTTTATTCTCCCATAAAATTTCTACTTTATACTCTTTTTTTTTTAATACAAGATAAAAATTCTACTACAATCTAATTTAAGTGTATATGTATGTAAAAATCCTTCCTAAAGACTTAAACTCCAGCCCTTACCCCCCCACACCCCACAAGCACTTATACTTGTAGAGTGACCATCGCACCAAGGGTGTGCGGTGATTACTTTATACTCTTTCAATTATAGTATATCATGTGTCAAAACTTTTTTTTTTTTCCTTTTATACTTTAGTTGCTTAATAAGATTAAAAAAAAATGAATATATAGTAAGCTATAATTGGTAGATTGTAAAGTAGAATATCTAAGTATATTGAGACAAAAAAAAAAAAAAAAATTCTTGTTAGGTATATATATAGGCCTAAGTCCAATAAAGCCTATCATATTATGTTGCTATAGTCCAATAATTATAAGATTTTATAACCTTAGAGGGGATTTTATTGGCCAAAATGGGAAATTAACCCTATTTGTCAAACAATATAATTAGTAGGCACTGTTTTCAATTTATATTTTTTACTAACATCTCGAGTCTAAGAGGCTCGATTTTTGGCTATAAATCGAGTCTTTAAGGGTCGGTTTTCTTATTCTGATCGGGTCTAAGTTGGTACTTTTTCCACGTGGCGACCACCTAGAAATCGAGTCTCTAAGACTCGATTTATATCTATATATCATTTACAATAAAAAGAAAAGATTTTGGCCTTTACACCTTCTCACCTTAACAACAAAGAAAATATTATTTTCGACGACAACAACAACAACCACAACGACAACAGCAAGGATTCCATCGACTTCTTTGAGTTCTTTAATGACCTCAGTTACTTTGAAAATATGTGTTCATCAGAGAAAAAAAAAATGGGTTGCAGTGAGATCGGAGTGGGTGGCTTCAGATCGACGTGGGACCATGGGTGGGTTGGTTTCAAGTCGGCGTGGGTGGCTTCAGCTCAGCATGGGCCGTGGGGCCGATACGCTCTTGCGGGTGGGTTCGCCGTTGGGACCATGGGTGAGTGGGTTCGCCATGTCTCGGATTTCGCAGTGTCATCCTACGGAGGAGGAGAAGGAGAGCTTGGCTGACGACGGCGAGGACGAGGAATTGCAGCAGACTTGGCGGAGAGCTTTGACGAGCTTTGCTCTGATTCGGATCTCCATCTGATCATCTCGAGTTTTAGATCCAATTCCGGATCTCGCGTCTCGTTTTTTCTATGCTCCGTTCGCTTCAACTCTTCTTCTTTGAGATCGTAGACTCCATTGAAATCCGGGTTTGAGATCGCTTCAACTCTCTTTGAGGATTTGGGTTTTCTTAAAAAAAATTTTGGGTGGATGGCTTGTACATGACTTAGACTTAAATTTTTTTTTTTTTTTTGGCTTATAAATTGAGTCTTTGAAACTCAATTTATAAGCCCTAAATCGAGTCTCTTAAACTCGAGATGCTAGTAAAAAATATAATTTAAAAACAGTGCCTACTAATTATATTGTTTGGCAAACAAGATTAATTTCCCATTTTGGCCGATTTTATTTTTATTTTTATTTTTTATAATTAGTCACAACAATGGGAAGGAAGATTTGAAAATTAGATATTTAATTATTATTTTACTGATAATAATTTAGTATTGGTATGCTTTTTCATATTTGATGTAATTCAGTTAATTGTAGTGCCAAAATCTAGTGGAATGATCAACCAATATTTCTTACGTTTATCCAATAATAAAAAGTAGTATTTCTTACATCCAAAAAAAAAAATGTATATATATATATATTGCTATTTTTCAATATATATCTAATAGAGTAATATTAGAGATATTTCAAAGTTTACTACATAAGGCTTACAAATGAACACTTGTCACACACACAAAAATATAAATTTAACATATGTTTTTGAAATCCACCTATCACATTAATTATCATATTAATTTATGAATATTTTGCAATAAAATTTGTAATAACTTTAATATTTTATGGGAAGCTAGCTACTTTTAATATATGTACCAAGTCATTGAAAAAAAAAGAATAAATAATAAGTTTGGTGGAAAAAAAAAAAAAAAAAAATTGGACGTTCCTTGATATTCATTTGTCACAAGCTTTTTCGTTCTACTTTTAGTTTTTTTTTTTTTAATTCCAAGTTTATTTCACTTTTAACAAAAAGTCAAATAAGTACATACGAACAGACACTTGGTTTGTGTGTACTCAATTAGGTCAAGTTAATCCCTTGTATCATTCCCATTTTACCATATATCTTGGAAAAGACTAAAAGCTATTTCATGATTTTCATGATCAAGAGTTGCTAATCCCATTTATAACTAAGCTAAAGGAAATACAACTCTTGCATATGAAACTAGTTTATCACACGTTGCAATCCAAGTAAGGCCTTTTCACAGAAACTCCTAGCCCACCACCACCAGGTTGATCTCCTGCCCAGCATCGGTCCGCCGCGATTCTTATTCTACTTATAAATTTACTTTGCTTAATATATATATATATATATATATATATATATATATATATACATCTATTCCCTTTTCTTACACAGTTTTAGGGAAAAGGGATTTTGCTAGCCAGACCCCATTTGTGATCTCTTGGAAATCGAGTTAGGGACAAACATGTGCAAGCCGCCAGGTAGGAGAAACAATGAAGAGCATATCATATTTCTCAATAATTATAGGATCACAACATATTCCACACACTTTGTCATAACTATTCTATGTCACATAATGTGATTGGTGCATGTTATTTTTATAACATTCCACCACTTCTTCTTTTTTTATCACTCGTACTCAATCATGTTGAAGAGTTATTGCAAAGTGTGTAGAATAAGTTGTGGTCCTACAATTTTTGCATATTACTAAATATGGTATTATCTATTATGTGCACATGTCAAAGCAGTGCCTAGCTAAAAGGCCTAGGTCGTCATGTCACAAACAGAATGTA
The DNA here is from genome assembly GCF_001633185.2 of Quercus lobata. Lineage (NCBI taxonomy): Eukaryota > Viridiplantae > Streptophyta > Magnoliopsida > Fagales > Fagaceae > Quercus > Quercus lobata. The sequence continues at coordinate 87,736,923 of NC_044905.1, forward strand.
GACATGCATATACAACGAAAAAAAAGCAGCTAACAAAGATTTGCTAATGGATGTGAATCTTCCGGGGAATGGCATTTCAATTATTGCCAAAAAGACACCCAGAATTTTGTTTTGGATGTGCATTAACAACAAGAATTTATTCCCCCGTGAATTTTTTTTTTTCTTAGTCTGCCCCTTTATGTATAACCTGTTTCACGTGGAACTGATCCTGGTCCAGCAAGAACTTTGTGAGCATATAATATATAGGGAAGGTCTATATGCCGACTTGGATAAATCCACGTAGGGAATTTTTTCTCACTCATTAGTAGACAATCTTTTTTTTTTTATAAACATTAGTAGACAATCTATACATGCTATAATCATAATTTCACACACGTTGTTTGCATTTTTTAATTATGTTTACATTTAACACATGAAATGGATGATGTATACGATGATATACACTAATGAGTGTGCAATAATCAATGTTGATCGTAAGCATGTGACGTGTGCACATAGGTATACACCCATGCTGGCTTTAGCACGTGCAAACCAGCCTTGTGAATGAAATTCTCTATAGCCACCTAGCTTTCAAAAAACAGCTCTGCCTCCCCCTCATAACACCTTGCTAGCTAGAAAATTAATATGGAGAAGGAATAATGTCTCTCAAGTGTTCTTTTCTGATAATGCATGAGGAATCGTGTAAAGAAAGGGTATGAGTGGAATTTTAGTCAACCTCTGTAAGCCCCCTCCCAAAGAATAATTCTAGTATAGCAGAGAAGTAAGAGAGAGTCTTAATTATCTAAATCTTTCGGAAATTTTTTTTTATACTTCTGGAACTTAAGGAAACAAACCATCACCAGGAAACGGAAAAGAAAATTCAGTACGCCACAAATAACACCTTAAGACCCTTACCAAGTAGTATATAAAGCCTTCCAACCCTAAACACCCAAACCACCAACTGTATTGACAATCCCTTCTATTACTAGTACAAACCAGTGCTTGCAGCAGGGTGCTACTTTAACACTACTAGTGCCAAAGCCCTTCATTTCCTTAAGGTGAGCTTCTTAATTCAGTTTATCCTTGCAATCCTTGCTAGTTTTGGTAGATGAACATTGAGTTCAAGAGCATAGGGTTTTGGAATAATGCTGCCTGACTTATAAAGTTCAAGACTTCAAGTAGCATGTTATGAGCTAAGGTGCAGTTTCAGCGGCCTAGCCACTAGGTGTACTAAATAAGAAGTTATCTCACATGCAATTAATAAGAACCCTCTTTAAGCTTCATAATCCTTTCCATTTCATTGGAAACGGTTAAGATTTTTTTTTTTTTTTTATACAAGATAAAATTCTACTCTAATCTAATTTAATTAAGTGTATATATGTGTAAAACTTCTTCCTAGAGACTTGAATCTCAGCCCTTTCCCTCATATCTTACAAGCACTTATACTTGTAAAGTAACCATCACACCAAAAGTGTGTGGTGATAGTATTTTTTTTTCCTATAGTATACATGTCAAATTATTTAAATGTTCTAATTATAGGGAGATACTTATTTCATAACTAGATACAAAGATGAATAATGGTTGATTTTACTTTGTTATCTCATTTTGTATGTTATCAATACAGAAAAATGAGCTGGTCAGGGGGAGATTGGATATGCAGTGCTTGCCAGCACTCGAATTTCAAGAAAAGGGATACTTGCCAACGCTGTGGATACCCGAAGTATGGTGGCCCCGACCCATCAACGTATATGAGCAACAGGACTGAGGTGTTGGCGGGGGACTGGTACTGCAATTGTGGTGCTCACAACTATGCCAGCCGATCAAACTGTTTTAGGTGCAGTGCATATAAAAATGATTATGCCGTGATGGGTTCTGGAGGTTATGGATCAGATTGCAGTGCCCCACCTGGATGGAAAAGTGGTGACTGGATTTGTTCTAGGTGATTTCACATACACTACTTGATTATGTTACTAATTTACTACATTATAACTACGCGTGAGTTTGGATTTTGGATTGCAATTAAAATTATAAATTATTTTACTATTCAGTTTATTTTTACTATTATTCATGAGCTCCACTGCACTTTTTGGCACTATTTATGGACTTTACTGTACTATTTCAATTAACTTTTATCTTCATCTACCGTACTTTCAACAATAATTTTTCAATTTCAACAAAATAAGCGATATCCAAACACACATGTCCAAGGCATTGACTACTAATAATTGCAGAACACATAAAATTTCAGAATTAGTGTGCACTTGCCCACTCTCTCATGCATTGCATTAACACTAAGGTCCTAGTCTAATATGAGTGCACTTTGAATTGAACAGATTGGGATGTGGAGTACACAATTATGCTAGCAGGACAGAATGTTTCAAATGCGGAACACCAAAGGAATATGGTAAGTAAAATTAATTCAGTCATTTTACTGTTTCCTGTTTCTTAACGGTTCATCACATCTTCTTAACAAATGCTACTTGTTTTCAGTTTTTTAACACATTTATCCCTTCTATTTTCAGGTGGTGGAATGTAACCAATAAGATTTTAAGAAGTTTCTCCAGTGAGATCCTCAAATTCTCTTTGCATCTGATCCCTCATTAGACACCACCTTTTTTTGTTCTACTTTCCTTCTGAAGATAATTAACCTTTAGGTCATGGTTGAGGATCTTTTCAGACCACAATAACCATGCGCTTGTATTAGAAGGGTTTCTAGCTTTATATGGTGCAAGGTGTTCTTAGATAGAGCTTAAGAAATCCCTTTATATCCTTGATTAATGGAGACACAAAGTGTACAATAACTGTCAAAATCTCTCTCCCTCTCTCTCTCCCTCTCTCTCTCTGTGCATGTGTGTAAAAGTTGATACTACTTCTGTGAGGTGGTCCAAAGAATGTGTAAACTAGTTGCCATGATCAACATATAGAAATTCAGGACTTGGTCATGGTATGGACCATTAGGGCTTTGGATTCAACTAATGCAAAAAAAAAAAAAAAACAAAACAAAACAAAAACAAAAACAAAAAAAAGGATCACAAGATATTAGAAGAATAAAAAAATATTCAAGGAACCCCATTGAGTTGTTCACTTCAAAAGACATACTTTCTTTCGGAGCAATAATTTATGATCCCTTTAAGCATCAAATCCTCCCCGGCCAGAAATAAATACAGATAAGAACCAGATGCCTTGCTTTATAAGCATAGGCGCAAAATCGAAGTTTAAAGTGAGTCAAATACTCAAATCCAACCTCCCCCGCTTTAGCCTTCCATTTTAATGATTAGCACTAAAATTTAGCCCTCAAAATTCACTTCTCCTTTGGCCATTGCATGCTAGCTAATGACAAGATTGGTATCGCGAATCTACATTTAATTATTTCCATTGTTTAGTTTTAAAAAGTTTCCATATTCCAACTAAATTAAGCTTAGAACTTAATTAGCATGTCTTAGGTTTCCCTCATTGACTAATGACAAATTTGTGTGCTCCTATATTATTGGTCAAAAAAGGTACTGCATAAATGTTATTGTCTTCACTCTACAATCCATCGTTTAGCTTTTAAAAGATTCTGGCTTCCTACTCTAAGTAATCTCTAAGTTTACGTGCTTTGCATATGTTAAGCAAGAGGCCAATATTAAATGCACTAGTTCCCCAGTGCACAGCAGGGGTTCATATGCAGGACCAGCAGCAACTTTTGAACGCCTTGCTTTTTCTTTTGCTATTTATATATTAGTTTTTCCTTTTTGGGTATCTATGTCAAGGAAAAAGGAGTCAAATTAAGGAACATATTATATTAAACTGTAGTCCTAGATTCGAACACAATGCCTCTGTCTAGCTAGGTTCCTCCATATCATCATATACGTATGTACATGATATACGTGTGGTTTTAAAAAATCAAAACAAAAACAAAAAGAGTTTGCAAAATGCATGCAACTCATGCATGTCATCGCTATTTCCTGAAACTGTTTATACTGCCCTTTGGTTGCTATTCTGATCTTGACCCTTCAAAATGTTTCCTAAGAGGAACCTCACGGTGAAGCATCGTTCTATTTTGATTAACTACTGGTGTTAACTGGCCAAGTTGAAGTAAACTTAGCAATCCAGCTGTCATGAAGTGGAGCAAGAAACATGCATGTTGGAAAACAATATCTGAACGGTATTCAACTTTATGTACAATCACAAGTTTATCTTGCTTTCTTCGTCATTTTCACTTTAAGAGGTAATCTTCTTTACATTTGCAGAAGCAATAATCATGAGATAGATGCTCTCACACTAACACAAAACAAAACTATCTCCTAAATCTCATGCATACCGTGTATCTTTTAATCCCTAAAAATTACGATCTATATAGAAACCCCATTACAAATAGTGTTCTCCTCTCCAAATACGTAGGTGGACAAGTTGGGTCAAAACCACCTATGTGAACCATGACTGAAGCAGATATTAAAAGAATTTGGTACAAGGAATAGGGATGAGAAAACACTCTCTTCATGCTAAGGTTGTGAATCTCAAGGAGGATATTTAATTGTCGATGTAATCTCCTAAACTAAGGGATTCACAATGGAGTTATCACTTAATTTTACTAAGAAGAAAACCTTAAAAAATATACCTCTTTAGTCTTTATTAATATGTTAAAAGAGTACATCAAATGCTTAAAAAATCATATGATTTTGGTCGTAAGTATAATCTGTAAATTAAATAAAGGTACACAACTTTATTTCATAATTACAATTTAAAAGAAGAACTTAAAAAAGAAAATTCAACAGAAAAACCTATTCTACATCCTAAATATTGGGTTCAGAAATTTAGTTATTAGGTGAGAAGATATTAGATATATCCACCATTGTCTAACCTAAGTTGGTCATTTAGAGTACAATGACCAATATAAACGATCCACTATTTCAACAAGCAAATAATTATAAAACTATTCAAAACAGCAAGTCGAAATAAATAACTCTATAGTCCAAGCTTGCATGAAGCACAAAGATATACAGCTCCGCAAGGAAAAGATATGAGGTTAGATATAAACATAAACTATAAATAAGCTGAGAAATCACAACATATGATGAACTTTTAAATAAAAATTTATATGCCATGTGAGCATGTTTTATAAAGTCCTAAGTGTGATCAAGATGATATATGATATGAGTGGTTCTATTTAAATCAAAACATAAAATCACTACAAAACATGCGGGTCTTAGGCCGCGTTTTTTTAGACCATGTTTGTAAAAATACGGCTACAGATGGGATAAAGTTGCATTTTTAGTGTTTATAGTCGTATTTTTGGGGGGTGGAGCTATTCCTGTGTTTAAAAAACGCAGCTATAGGACCTTCCTATTTCATTTTTTTTTTTTTTAATCTTAACTATGGCCACATTTATAGAATGCGGCTCTAGCTTGCCTAAAGCCGCATTTTATAGACGCGGCTTTAAATTTGGTCTGAAACCGCATGTTTAAAACGCAACTTTAGTTTGGGATGGGGCTGCATTTCTTAAAAGCAGCCTAAAAATTTTGCTTATAGCCGCAGGTTAAAAACGCAGCTTTAGGCTTTGTATAAATAGTAAACTAAAAACATTTTCAACCCTAGCCTCTCCCATCGCACATCAGCCTCCATCTCTCAAGCCCGATCTCAACCCTCACCCTCCATCTCTCCGATCTCAAGCTAGCCCTCACCCTCCACTTCCAAACCTTTCATCTCCAACCTCTTGACATTTCAAATATTCGCACACAGAGAGAGAGAGAGAGAGAGAGAGAGAGAGAGAGAGAGAGAGAGAGAGAGAGAGAGAGAGAGAGAGAGAGAGAGAGAGAGAGAGAGAGAGAGAGAGAGAGAGAGAGAGAGGTAATTATATTTTTATTTTTTGTTTTCAATTTTTGAATTTAGGGTTTTAAGTTTTGTGTTTAATTTGAATAGAAATTTAGGGCAAAGTTATTTAAGTTCTGATTATTTTATGTTTCTTTTTTTATTTTGCGGTTATTATATTTGAATTCTAGGGTTTTGAAATAGTTTGATTTTGAATGGTATAGGCTTTTGTTGGGTGATTACCAGATTGGTAAAACAAGCTTTTTGGTAAGTAGATTTAGTATTTAGTGATTAGCTTCATGAAATTTTAGCTTCAAAACATGATTTACTCCACCTAATATGGTTTTTTTTTTAATTATTTTTATTTTTTTTGAAGATCAAGTATGTGGGAGATGAGCAGGAAAAGAGAAACTTGGAGATGGCAGGATTAAATTTGATGGATAAAACTTTATCCGTACAAGGTGCCCGGATTTCATTGGAAATATGGGATGTGGGAGGTATGTTAATTAATTTTACTAATCTTGTTTTGATTTTGCTTTTGGTCATTATATAGTCATATTTTATAACTTCCAAGTAATATAATTTTTTGGTATATATATTTGGATGTAGGTGACCACAGATCACTGGACCATGTTCCAATGGCTTGTAAAGATGCAGTAGCAATTTTGTTTAAGTTTGATCTTACTAGCCGGACTACACTAAATAGGTATGCTTTATAATTTTTCTTGTTCTTTTAAATGAAAAATAAATCTCAATAATTATACTAATATTAGTAGAAGCTTGTGTTTTTGTTCATTTGCAGTTTTAGTGGATGGTATAATGAAGCAAGAAAACATTAATTCTGCATTAGTAGTTAATATCAGTTATTTAATATTGATGTATATGTTAGTTTAACGCATGGAAAAGGTTGTTGAAATAGAAAAGACTATAGTGACTACTCCATTAATGTTAATGAGGCTTCAATTTCTTCTATATGCCATTAATAATTGACATTTTGAAAATAAATTGCCTGATTGAGGAAAGAGAAAAAGACATGAAGTAAGATACAATAGTTTTTCTGTCATAATATAAATGTGAAAATGATTCTCCCCACAAAAGAACTTTGATTTCAAAGCTGATACCTGTGGCCTGCAAAATCAGTGCCTATGATTCCTTTAGTTGTCTTTTAGAGTTAGTGGAGCCCCAAAGTTCATGATTGAGCACTGTTATGAATATTGGATATGAATTTATATCTAATTTATATTTTCTTTTCTTTTCTTTTCTTTTTTTTGCAGACTGCAATTCCCATAATAATAGGAACAAAATTTGATGATTTTGTTAGGCTTCCCCCCGATTTGCAATGGACAATTGTGACTCAGGTAATTAAATATTTCCCACAAAATTGTTTCATTAGATAGTTTATTTTGGATATCTTTTCTAAAGTGGGATCCAAGTCCAACCCAATTTAACAAATGGGGTTTTGATAAGTTACATTAAAAAAAAATGCACTTGATTAAAAAGTTAAAAAAGCAAAAAAAGTAAAGTCCTTTAGTTAATCTTCTTGAATAAGAAAGGAATAATTAGTAAATTAATGTTGGCTAAACACTGCAGTAGCTTTAACATTATTGCGATAATATGTGATTATGTTCAACCCATATTCCACGTCCAAGCAGGAATATGAGAATGTTCTAGGAAAATAGGTGAAGACTTAAAAGTCTTCCTTTGTCGATCTTTGAGAATTGGAAATTTGACATTTGCCAAATAATTGAATAGCTATACAAAAGAAATAATTAGTCCATTACGGGTTCTTTTCCTATGTAGCAGATGTGCTCTAAGAAAAGATGAATCTTGGACTGGTGCAAATTGCCCAAACTACATTTTTTTTTATTGAACAGGGAATTTAATTATTTAATTTGATATCCATTGTTTATAGCATCGTCGGAATTTGTTCAATGCTAGTTGGATGTTTTGTAATAAGAGCTGGTCCTTGTGGCAACTTCAATATGGGGTTCTTATGTAGTTCTGTGTGTGGAATCTATGGTCGGGCAGTTGCTGTTTGTGCTTCACTGGGGAGATAAGGGCCAGTTTTTGAATTGAGTTGTGCAACTGTTCATGATCAATGTGGTAAATACAGACGGCATGATGACTGGTCTTGAAAGTTCAAAACTATTGAACATAGGTCTCTTTTTTGTTTAATAATGACTAAACTAGTTCCTTCAATCATTTTTATGACAGCTGTGTTACAATGGTGATGCATTCATGATAGGTATTGTTATCCAGGAACATCAGGTAATGGCATTAGGACAAGTTGATCTTACTCAGGTATGGGGGTTGCATTTCACAGGTAAGCACTTCAAATTTGACTAGTATTTTTCTGTTACTAGCAAATTTGCTTTCTGAATATGGTGCTGTTGGTATGAGAAGCTTAATTATGTTATAAATAAATGTCAAAAAGTTCTATTTTTGTCTATATTGTGAGTCTTGGATGCATATTCCTAGAAAGAAAATCATCACTTACTGACCATTTATTTGTAAAACAAATGACCATTAACTTTACATTTAGGTGTTTATATAATTGAATTTCTCACTTGATTCTTAATGACTGTAGTTTTTGCATGGTTTGTGTAGATGCCATGTCCTTTAGTAAATTATATGCTGATATGCCTATGCTTGTTGCAGGGGAAAGTTAGCTATAAAGATCACTGTGAAGTACTTCATATTATTTTGTATTCATATATTCAACTCTAGATAGTTGGGACAAATTCTTCAAGTTTACTTGTGTAGCTCTTGTTATGATATCATCACTGAACCAAGAATTGCTCCAAGTCATAGTCTAACTTTTTAATTTTAACTTGTTAAGGTATCTTTGGTTCATTGTCCTTTTGTTTTATCAATAAAGTGTAACCTTATCATGGTTTAGATTCTTTTTGTTTATGGTATTCTTTTTGTTTTATCAATAGAGACTAACCTCATCAGCACCACACGCACGCCTCATCAGCACCACATGCACCACACGCACTACCCATATAGCACCACACGCACGCCTCATCAGCACCACACGCACTACCTATCAGCACCACATGCACGCCTCATCAGCACCACACGCACCACACGCACTACCCATACAGCACGACACGCACGCCTCACACACACCACATGCACTGCCCATACAGCACGACACGCACGCCTCATCAGCACCACATGCACTGTCCATACAGGACCACACACACGCCTCATCAACACCACACGCACTGCCCATACAGCACCTCACGCACGCCTTATTAGCACCACACGCATGCCTCATCAGCACCACACGCATTACCCATACAGGACCACACGCATGCCTCATCAGCACCACACGCACTGCCCATATAGCACCTCACGCACACCTTATCAGCACCACACGCACCACACACACTGCCCATAAAACACCACACGCACGCCTCATCAGTACCACACGCACTACCCATCAGCACCACACGCACACATATAACTAGACACTCCTAACATGATGCTTGTGTAACTTACCAATAATAATAAACAATCTTGCACTTTTTGTCTTCTTGACCTCCATTGCTTGTTGGTCCAGAAAAACTATCACTTTTGCCCAAAACCCAAGTTTATTGGAAAGTGTGAAGTTAATCACTTAATCAATATTCTAAGACTTCTCATATGTGAGCCTAGAATCTCTCAATACATCTAGTTTTTTAACTTTAAATGGAAGATAGAGTGAAGACGAGTTTCAAACTCAAGATCACTTTTTTATTTTTTTTGCTAAATCAAACTCAAGATCACTAGCTTTAATACCATGATAAACTATCACTTATTCCAAATGCCTAAGCTGATGGGAAAGGGAAAATTTAATCACTTAATCAATATTCTACCAGCTCACTTTCTAACAACTTGAGTTTTTAAGATTGATAGTTACTACAGCTTCTAATGAACCACTCCGAATATCATTTTTTTTTTTTTATCCTTCAATTTGCTTTTGCTGTTGCTGATCTAGAGGGCTTTAAAATTGAAAGAAATGCATGTGGACATTATGATATTGCTTGACTTAAATGCATGCATGGTACTCAGTGTTCAAATTGAATGCTACCTGTATGATATATAGCTAGTGTAGGGACAAAGTTTGGAGCCCAAGCCCAAATGTATGGAATCCTGATCCAGTAAGCCCAATATAATGAATTTTGTAGAGTATGGATCAAAGAACTAGGTCTAGATGAATTGGACAACGGCTAGCATAGAGTTAAGAGTCAATCAAACACGAATAAAAACTATTATGGCCAGAAGACCTTCCGTCCGAGGAGACCAAAATTTGACGTACATATATAAATCACGATATTAGGATTGTTTAGCATGCTACAGTATTCTCTCTCGCTCTCTTTCTGCCCCCCGCTTCATAGGGGCTCTTCCACATTATATAGGTCCTTCCTGATCATCTAGACGTTACACTTGTTGATCACCTAGATCCCCACTTGAGTACCCATCTCATTAGACATCCCTTCCAGCCTTTTCTGAGTTGTGGCAGCCAAGGCAGCACTGTTCAAGGGTCTTCTCCACATTAATGTGGCCAAAAAAGTAGCTGCAGTGCATTTAATGTGGTGATGGCAGCTTTTCCTTAGATATTTTGGATTTTCTTCCCTCTCACGTATTCAGAGGGTGTACTTCAACTGCTTGAGTATACACTTGGTCTGCGTTTGTCGTGTCCAAGGAGGAGTTTCTCCTCAGACCTTCTTCCCTTTGTCTCCTATTGATGAGATTTGTAACGTAGATCATCTAAGCCATGTTTCCCTCCTCAGACTCGTTAGTGTCCTCGGAAAAGGCCTAAGGCCCAATACACTATTTTGGGCCCTAGCCCCCACAGCTAGCAAACATGTTGATTTTGGCTAACACTGTGAACCAAATGGTGCTTTATTGTTATAGGCTTGATTTCTTCAGTTACCTTTGTCAATCCCTTTTTTTTCTCTCAGAAAGATAGTTTCTTTTGGGAATGGGACTTTGTCATTCATAGAGTTTATCATGGCTCTCTCGTTTCAGGTTTTAAGATTTTAAATAAATATAAGATATAACTCTTCATGGAAGGTTTTTTTTGGGTGCAATGACAACAATTGAATTAGTAAGTAAATCATTTCCAATTGCAGTAATATATATTGCTGACACTTGTCAAATCCTTTGTATGAGTTGTATCTCATGGTGCAGATGTTACTTGTATGAGTTGTATCTAGTGGTGCAAGCCACAAGAATTGAATTGCATGTGTGCCAAGTGCTTGTGGAAATTACCCAAAGAGTAAAAAATAAATTAAAAGGAAAACAAAGAATAAGAAATTTGTGGAAGCTAATTAGTTTATAGCTTTAATAGTTTAGATTTGTGGAGGATAATTAGATTTGTCGAGCCTAAGTTTGCTTTAGGCTGCTATCATGGCACTTTTAGAGAGGGAAGGAATAAAAAAGGGATCTATTGCATCCATTTTGCATCTGTAGTAGTTCTATATGGTCACTACAACTGAAACAGGGCCATGTGCTGCCTAGAAAATAGGTGAACTTTTGAATTTGACACCTTTTCAAATGAAATTCACCAACGGGTATTGGCTTATTGCTTTGATAGTGAGATATTTTATCATAGAGGATACAAATTGTTTGCCTTCTTGGGATCTGTTGGTGGTAAGACTGGAATTTTCCATTATGAAATTTCCAATGTGTGGTATTATATATTCTTCTGCAAATTTCTATTTGATGAAAGTTGCACAAATTACAAATATTATGAATATCAGCTTGCTAAAGAGGAGAAGGCTCTTACGAAGACAAGTGAATCCCAATCATCTCATAGTGGTTAGTAGTTGAATCTTGATGAAATGGTTTTGGTGGTTCTTGGGTATGGATGCCAAATGCAATTTTTTGTTGTTGCTGTCACAAGCCTGCAGTTGTTCAACCAATGAAAATGACTTTGGTTTTATGTGGATAATGAGTTTAGAAAGCATGCCTGTGCAAAAATGTTGTCATCATCTCTGTTAATACTTGTGGAGTAATAACAAGATACCATATATATGACAATAATAAGTCATATCTGTGAAACAGCATTTATGCATTCAATTTTTTACATTAGTTTTCTTTGTTAAATGCAGCCAAGAATCATGTTATTATGTGATCATGTTTTTAGCTTATAATACTTACTAATTAGCAAGTAAAAGGCTACTGAATAACAAAGGAGCAAGACCAAGCCATCTGGCTTGGGGGGGGGGGGGGGGGGGGAATATATATATAGCCAAATTCAAAAACAAAAAAAAAAACAAAAAAGGGCTATAGCCCCGTTTTAAACGCAGCTAGAGTATGTTCCCTATAGCTGCTTTTTATAAACACGGCTAGAGTATGTCCTATAACTGCATTTCTAAAAACGAGGCCATTGGTCCTGGCCTATAGCCCCATGTGTAAAAACGCAGCTATTGGTCCTGGCCTATAGCCACGTTTGCAAAAATGCGACCATAGACCCCTCAGGCCTATAGTCACAGGTTTTAGGTCAGGGTTGTAAACATGATCTAAAAAAAACGCGGCTATAGGCCAAATAGTCTTATAGTCACATTTTTATGAGCTATAGTCATGTTTTAAAAACGTGGCTATAGGACTTTTTTTTGTAGTAAATACTCTCTTTTTTTCCTGTTATGATGCAAAAAAAAAAAAAATGTTAAAGCATGCTAAATTTCTATTTAAAGATGTATGGGAATGTTATTGTGAAGATCTTTTTTTTTTACTAAACCAAATGGGTTTGAAAATCATCGAGGAATGCGTTGTGAGTGTATGTGAACAGAATTGCCACTTATTTTTTTATGGACAAATTAAAAAAAAAAAAAAAACTTCATAAATATACTTTTTTATTGAATAATTGAATAAAATACTTCAATGAATCAAAAGAAAATAAAAGTTACACACCTTTGGTCCTAGTTACATTCTATAGAAAAGAAAATTGCAGTACTTTGAAAATATTTTTAAAATATTTTTCTTTCGTATAAAATCTTAATTTCTTAAATTAAATTCTGCATTGTACATGCATTCTACTAGTGTAATATAATATGAGGATGTAAATGCATAAAGATGTGACCAAACATATCACATCCAGATCTTAAAACATTAATATATATGTTAGTACATATTACTATATTAGAATCGTGACATTGAAAACCTATTCTAAAATATATTTTTGCATTTTTTAAATGATTGATAGTAAGTCAATAAACCCTAATTCTAAACAGATAAAGAATACTTGCATGAAAATTCCACATTGAGATTTGTTGATGGTCACAGGTGGATTTTTGGTGTTCTTCACTCTAAAGGATCACGCTTAATCTTGAACTTGTTGAAATTCCCACCCAATTAATATGATTTATTTGTAGAAGGATGATGGTAGTTGTGAACATATCTAGCTCTCCACTTATTGATTATGATGATTGATGCAAAGGATGAACCTTATGAAATTCAAGTGACTTGTGTGTGTGATGTGGTGAAAGTATGATAAAAATATGCAGAAAATAAAAAGAAAAATCATAACTATGCACTAGAGAACTCTAGCCTAAATATGTGAAAATTCGGTCCCTTTTGAGTTGGTATTGCCTCTCTATTTTTCCCTTTTTATAGGGGCTAAAAGTCGTGCAATTGATCGTAGAACATCAAATTTATCTCCCTCTTGAAATTCCAAAAAAATAATAATAATATAATAGGCACTAGTGATTATAACAGAAGTGCTTTATGAACTATGGGGGCCTTCTAAAAAATTTTATTTAGCCTTTGACTTTCTTTAATTCTTTTTTATTAAAAAAATTAGTATTTTTAGTGTACTTTGGACTCTCCTTTATCCTTGAGTAGTTTTCTTCTTCAAAAAATAATTAATTAATTAAAATAGTAAATGTTTTATCCAACAAGCTAAATTCAATTATTTTAAATTTAATTAAAAATAATTGAATTACAAAATTACAATTCTTGACACGTACATTTTTTTTTTTATATAAAATGTATTTTTATAAATTATTAAAAAAAAAAAAAAAAAAAAATCTCCCGACCACGACAACAGCAACCCTGTATTAATTGCATGGATTCCACCTCCACCAAACCTTCAAAATAAATTATGATGGGGCCACCTTTGATGAAGCCAACAAATCTGGAATAGGTGTTGTAATTCGTATAACAATCAAAGGCTTGTTATCCCTTCTCTAATTCAACCGTTACCTTCAGCATATCAAGCGGTGGAGATTGAAGCACTTGCAGCATTTCAAGCTCTTGAATTTGCTCTAGAGATTGGCATTCACCAGGCCATAGTTGAGAGGGATTCAGAGATTGTGGTACGAGCTCTAGCTACAGAGGTTTTTAATCTGGCTTCCTATGGTCTGTTACTTAAAAACTCAGTTTATCTTTCTAAACACTATTCTAAACTGCCCTACTCTCATACAAAGAGGAATGATAATAAATTGCTCACAACTTGGCAAGACTAGCTATCAATACAAATAACTGTACAGCGTGGACAGAGAATGTTCTACCATACCTGGTTGATACAGCCGTTATACATTAATAAAACTTGGATGTCTTTCCTCTCAAAAGAAAAAAAAAAAAAAACTATGGATATGCTTCTGGCTCTTTTCATAAACACTGACATTGTAATTTGCAAACGCTGCCGCTATAGGCCCGTTTCTTGCTTAGGAGTTTGGGCTAATCCATCTGTTTTTGGGCAAGTGTTGATTTAAAGCCCATACAAAATTAAAGCCCAACTGAAAAAAACAGAGAAAATCCCTGAAATCGCGATATAAAGGTTAAAAAAAAAAAACGAGAGATGCTATTTTTACAACAATTTTATAATATTTTTATAACAAATCACAAATGGTTAGTTATTATTAGTTCAAATTTAAAACTAACATTAAGATTATTTTTTTGCCCTAACAATAACAACCAGTAATAACCTGCCATTTAAGATTTGTTGTAAAAATGTTATAGATATATCATTTTAAAAAAAAAAAAAAAAATACAGTGCATACTTGGTCAGAATGACATGGCAGATATAAATAAATAACACTTTTTTTTTTTTTTGGAGAATGAATAACACTTTTATTAAGAGCCTTAATAATAAAATCTAAAAAAAATAAAATAAAATAAAAACTAACCTCCGATTAATTATGACTAAACCCGTGATCTCAGGGTTTTTGGGACGTATTAAGGGTTTAGCCGTTTAGCCCCTTCTAGGGCTTTAGCTTTTCCATTTTTTCCTCTGTTGTTGTTGTTGTTGTTGTGGCGGTTGTTGGTGACAACTTTTATAGTTTTTTTTTTTTTTCCTTCTCAAAATTAGGGTTTCTCTAGGGCGGCTAGGGTTTTTGACTCCCCCCACTCCATCTCCTGTATACACCATTTTTCCATAATAGACTTCATATAGATGTATATATATTTCAAGGTTCTTAAACTTTGTTCATAGCTCACAAGTCACAACCTTTAGAATTCCATCTTCTTCAATCTAGAGGGTCTTTCTGTTTTCTTTTGGTAAAACTCATTTTGAGGACCAATACCCATCTGGGTTTCTTCTTTTGACTCTCTAAATCTTTTGTTTGATTTGGATTGGTCAATCTTTCCTCCCAAAGTTTCAAATTCAATTCTGGGTTTTCTTGATATTTCTTGAATGCAATCTTGTTTTCGGCCCAATACTAATCTGGGTTTTCTTTCTCGTTGTCTCAAATTTGAGTATTCTTCTTGTTGAATTCAATCTGGGGTGTTTGGATTTCGTTCAGAAGATTTCGAATTTAGCATTGTTTTTATCTTGGTGGTGTTGATTGATCATTATCTGGTTAAGGCTACCTGATTTTTCCTTGCTGGTTAGATTGATTCTTTGCCTATTAATTGATTCTAGTGTCCCTTGATGCCAAAGTATTGATCTTGATCTGTTTGGTTGCAAGGAAAAAGTTTCTACTCGATTTTTGTTTGATTTCAGGCCTTGAAAATTGTCAATATGAGTTTTCCTGATCCTCACCCTCTGTTTATGATGCAATCCCAGCATTTTGCTAGTGATGCCATTGGTGTGTGGCCTCAAGCCCCAATGAACAATGACCAATTCGACGGGCATTCTCAACCTTTCAAGAGGCCCAGAAATTCTGAGGACAATTTATCCGATGCTTTGCCCTGTACACCAATGAATTCTAGGATGAACCCCCCAAATCCTCCTCCAATCAATAAAGGAACAAGCAATATTTTCTACAAGACTAAGATGTGCACAAGTTTTATTGCTGGTATGTGTACCAAAGGTTCGGATTGCAAGTATGCTCATGGAATTGAAGATATGCGTCAACCTCCACCGAATTGGCAAGAGCTTGCCGGTTTACGTGGGGTTGAAGATAGATCATCTGGAAATTGGGATGATGACCAGATGCTAATCCACAAGCTGAAGCTATGCAAGAAGTTTTGTTATGGGGAGGAGTGCCCTTATGGTGATAGGTGTAATTTTCTTCATGAAGATCCGGCAAAGTTTAGGGATGATTCAAAGAGGTTTAGGGAGAGTTCAGTGATTAGCATTGGAACTTCCGGATCATCTATGGCACACGGAAGTGTTTCTAACCAGTCTGATGGTGGTAGGCTTGTGAACAATGGTCCGGATGCTTTTCGAGTAACTACAAGGCCCTATTTGAAGACAAAGTTATGTAACAGTTGGGAGAGAGGTCAATGTCATTATGGTGATAAATGCCACTTCGCTCATGGGCAAGCAGGTATTTGTTTATGCTGAGCTTATGCTATTAACTTTGTTATTACCAATTTGTCTTTGTGTAGTATGCAATTGTGATTGATGACAAGTAATTGTTCTAGTCATCTTAGTAGACAATGAAATAAGCAATGAAAGAAGATACTAGGTAGCATGAGCCTTTATTTGCATGATGAATCAAAATAAACAAGTTTTTAACTTCTTTTTGTTAATGCAAGGTAAATATCTTAGGTTCTGAATTGAGGGACTCCACTATCTGTTGAAGTGCACAAGTTGTTAGCAATTTGTTGTCTCTAATAAAAAATTCAAAACCGTCCCTTTCAAATATCCATACCTACAGTTCTTAATTGAAAAAGGGAGAAAAAATTGTGGATTTTATTTTCAGGGCCTAGATAATCAATTCTGCAACTAACTGAACTAAGTTTTGAAACCAGGTCTTGTTGTGTTTCTTACCTTTAGATTATGTTTCTAAATTTTCTTGGTTGAAGATGAAACAGTAATTGGCTCTCTTTTCTCTTCATGACTGTGTGTTTCAGCTCTTGATTTGATTGTATTATTCCCTAGCAGAGTAAGCCACTTTGTTTCCATCTGTGGGACGTAATAATTCATAAAATGCACCCTTTCGCCTATCGAAATCAATATTCCAAGTTTACTTTCATTAAATCCTGAACAATCCTAAATTCTCCTTTTTTGACAAACAAGCATTTCTGGAATTGGTTTTCAAACATGGTTGCATTTCTAGAGCTGATCTTTAGACAAAGTTCCACTGTCCGAATCCAGTTGTTTTAGAAGGTTGGGGAGAAAGATGTTATCACTGATATAGATTATCTCCACTGTCTGTTTTTATGTTTAATTATCAGTTAATTATCTTTGAACAATCTTCTCAGGTATGATGGATGACACTGAAAAAAAAACACACACACTTGTTAAGATGATATTATTTTTGCAGATATATTGGCAAATCAGATTTTCATAAATCAAAAGGGAATAAGGCATGCTTATATTTACTTATTAACTGTCCTCTGAAGGTCATTTAACTTTTTGAAACAAGCTGGATGGTTTATGTAAAGGAACTTCCTTTGTTGATCCAATTTATATTCAAGCTTGTAATTTGTATTTCTAACACCCTTATTGAAGTGCCTATTAATATTTAATAGGTGCAAATGCAAGCTAGTAGTTGTTTGATCTGTTCCAAAAGTTATTTTCATATTTAAGGGATTCGGTTTCTAACATTAGTTAAATGACCTGAGCAACTATGTGTTTGAATTTAATTGGAGAACTTAATGCACTACACCTAAGGTACTTGATGTTTTACCTGAGTAAGAATATGCAACCATATATGCAGTACTTTATACTTATCAAAAGAGAACAATGCAGTGCTTTATAGAAGATTTTATTTACTTGGTTGAATTATTATGTTGGTTAATATTTTATTTTTCTTAATGTTTGGTTTTTCTTCAAAATCAGAGTTGCGAGTGGCTGTTGGACTTCTTGAAGGGGATACGTTGAGTACTGGATCCATTCCCGTTTTGGCAAAACCCCAATCTGTTCCTGCTAATGATGCGTCTCTAATTAAAACAGGAATCGTGCCTACTTTAACTGAAGAAGGGCAGCAGGGTAAGAAGTGTTTGTTGAAGTGGAAAAGACCCCAGAAGATCAATCGCATTTATGGTGATTGGCTTGATGATATGCCGCTAGTGCAACACCTGCCAAGCAAAGTGGAGAGCTGAGTTCAAGATCCTGTGTAGGTTGAACTAAGAAATTTTGAAGGGTCATGCTCCCAAGAATCAAGATTTTTAGGAGATTTCAAAGGGCTTGAAAGCGAGAGAATTCTTTTTCATTTTTAGTCTTTCTTCGTTGTTGGTTTGGGAACAGGTCAATAGGTTTGTTTTTTTCATTACTCCTCTTCCCCCTCCTCTTCTTTTCTATGTGAAATATAGGTTAGCAATTGGAAGTCGCTATTGTCATTAGAACATCAAATAACAGACCATCGTTGGTCAAATCAAATGTAATTCTCTCTTATCAAAGCAAGATATTGCCTTTAATTGTCATCAAACAAGAATGAAAAGCTTTACCCAACATAGGTAAGCAACATGCAGAGCACAAAAATTTATGCAGGATTTGAGTTTGATTGAGATGTATGCATGCTTCACACTTTTTACAGTGTTTGTACAGTGAAAAATGCGAGTCAATGGGAAAGCGTTTTCTATTTGCTAAGAAAAATATGACTAATAACGTAGGGTGCGTTTGGGATGAGCTGAATTTTTCAGCTTATTTTCACTTTCAGTATATTTTTGCTACTATTCATGAGTTCTACTGTACTATTCAACTTATTTTTTAACATTTTTTCTACACTTTTAGTAAAAAAAATTCATTTTCAGTTAAATAAGTTATTCCTAACATTGTAAGGTAAAAAACATTTTACTAAATGATAATTTAGTAGTTACATCATTGGGGAAGGAATACTGGGAAGCGCTAGTTGAGCATTGAGCTAGGGATGCTTTCTAAGTAAGACTTGGGAGTAAGCTCAATGACCATCCATATGGAATCTATTTATTTATTGATATATAGATAGTAAGGCAAAAAATGTTTTACTAAATGATAATTCAGTAGTTACATCATTGGGGAAGGAATAATGGGAGGCGCTAGTTGAGCATTGAGCTAGGGGTTCTTCCTAAATAAGACTTAGGAGTAAGCTCAATGACCACCATCCATATGAAATCTATTTATTTATTGTTATATTGATAGATGGAGGTGGGGGGATCTGGACTTTGGAAGTCTCCATAGAAAATGAGCTTGGTGGTATCGATTGAATTAATTGATTATTATTATTTTTTTTTTCCAATTGAAATTTTCTAATCAAACAAATCAATTTGTTATTTGGGGTTTGTTTTTCCAAAAAATCCAAAGTAAAATTTAGGAGACATTATCAAAGAATAAATGTTGGCTACAAATTTCATTGGAGCATTAGGCTTCAACCCATAATAGGAAGATGATATGTGTTTGTGGGGGACAGTTAATTAATAAATTATTAAAGTCGTGTTAATTGGGCCTGTGGCCCATCCGAGGAAGTAAAACTGTCCGAGTAGGCCCATATCAGGTTGTAAAGGTAACCAAACGAAAGGAAGAGTAGATATCACGTAAGGTGAGTTCAGTATTCGTCTGATGACAAAATCCTTCTCGGTAATATGAGTCCGAGGACGACCAGAACGCTATCTTGTTACAAACGTACTTCGGAACTACGTTACCACTAAAAGGGGGATATGTGACTAAGGGTAAGAAAGAAAAGGTAAACAAATATCTATAATTACAGTTGTCTCCGCATTAATTGTCTCTCAACCAACTCTCTGGCCGCATTAATGTGGAGGTGATGCCTGAACAGTGATGAAACAGCCTTACAGCTGCTAGTTAGAGGTTCTAGAAGGTGTTAGATGGGACATAAAGAGATCCCCCGAACCCAACCTACACGTATGTAGTGAAGATGATATCAAGAGGACAGTATATAACATGAAAGAAGACATTGAGGGAAAAAATCGAAACTTCAAAACAAAGATTACTGAGAAGACAACCATATGAAAGAAAGAATTGAACTTGTTTCAAAGAGAAATTGATCGTTATATTAGGACTAATCCATCTATAAACATGGAGAAAAATCGTTTTTCTTTTGGAGTTAACCTAGTTCTTTAATATCCACGCTCTACAAATTTATTGTTTGGGTCTTTAACGTTCGAACCCAATACGAATTTGGGATCGTTACAAATTGAGTCCTTACAGTATTTTTATCATTTTTTTTTTTTTTGAGTAAAGTGTCCTTATCATGTTTAATGTACATGATCCACTCAAAAAAATTATCTGCAATCACTTAAATGTTGTTGTTGTTGTTGTTTTTTATTTTATTTTATTTTATTTTATTTTAGAAACACTCAAATGTTGTTATTTTGAGTTTAAGGTTCCAACCAAATTTATAGTCAAACTTCATCCATTATATATATTGGATCCAATTAAGGACATACATTAATCATCAATTTTAGGAAACCTTTTATGGAATTGAAACAGCTATCAAAACAATTAGTTATCTTTTCATTTTCCCATTAAAAAGTTTCCTAAAATGTTTTATTAATATATGTCCTTAGGACATAAGTTAGTAAAACCCATATATATTTAGTATGAGGTTAAATTCTGTAAGGACGTGGTATAAAACTTATGTTTTACCCTCCAATCCCAACATACCACATCATCTTATTACATATTTAAGAATAAGTAGAACCACACCCAATTAATTATAATATCCATATATAAATCCAACTAAATTGGGAATTTATTGATATGTTATTTAATGTGGTGGAACGTATTGAATTTTAAGTAAAATGCTGATATCACAATCACTTATTGAATAGTGTAAAACATGATTTTACACCCTATCTTTACTAACTTCGGACTCATTTAATATATATAAATATATATATATATATATATGTTTTCAAATTAAACTAAACTTAATTGGATCATCCATTGATGGTCAACACAGTAAATACGTTGATACCATTAAATTTTGATGTATAAACTAAATATAAATTGCCTTATGACGCACACATGGCATAATTGCAAAATTATTACAGAGTAAGTCTAGTGCTACAAACTTCGGACTCATTTAATATAGAGAAGTGTTATATCTACAACATTTTTACAACAAATCATAGTTGGTTAGTTGTTATTGGTTCAAATTTGAACTTAACACCGAGATTACTTTTTTGCCCCAATAATAATAACCAGTAACAACTTGCTACTTAAGATTTGTTGTAAAAATGTTGTGAAAATATTATGGACATATCATTTTTCTTTAATATATATGTATTCAAATTAAACTAAAATTAATTGGATCATCCATTGATGGTCAACACAGTAAATATGATGATACCATTAAATTTTGATGTATAAACTAAACATAAATTGCTTTATGACATACACATGGCATAAATTGCAAAATTATTACAGAGTAAGTCTAGTGTTACAAACTTTTCCACAATTTTACCACAACTCTGTTACATAGCGACTCATGAATTGTGAAATTATAGACCCACATGAATCCAATATTTTATTTCCATCACTCATAAGTCGCCACATAGCAAAATTGTAACAAAATTATGGAAAAAAAAATTATATATATTTTTTTAGTAACAGTTATGAAAAAATTTGTGCCATGTTCTTATTTACATGCCATTAATCTTAGGACTTTGTTAACAGGTGCCAGCTAGCACCTATTATTGAACCAGTCTCCGAGTCCCCACCTACATAGGAAATTGGCAAAATTTTACTTTTCAGCTGTGGTCGATGTTTAGACGTGTACTTTGGTTTCTCCAATAATTATAGGACAAAAATGCCCCTTTAACACATTTCCCGCCATTTTACTTTTTATTTCCCACCCAATTTTACTTTATCAATATTTTACTCTTCATCTTCTTTCACTCTACCATTATCAAACCCACTTCCAAAAAAAAAAAAAAGAGAGAGAGATGAAGAAAAGTTCAAATGTTCAATGAAGGATTAAGCAATTATTTGCAAGGTACAATAATTTTATTTTGTTAAATTCATATTTATTTTTAAATATATTTGAATATGAGGTTAATCTTATTTTATTTGTATAATTTTTTTTTTCATTTATCCTAAAATATGATGTGGATTGTTTTAATCTTGTTTTAATATAGCACCAATGGATGAGAATTTAGTTATAAGTGAGACTCATCAAGTTGTTAAAAGGAATTTTTTAAACTTAAATGAATTACATCAAGAATGAACTATTATTTTATTTTATTTGTATCTTTTTTTTTTCATTTATCTTAAAATATGATATTGAATATTGATTGTTTTAATCTTGTTTTAATGTAGCACAAATGGATGACAATATAGTTGCAAGTGAGACTCATCAACTTGCTCCAATAAATTACTTTGACTTAAATGAAATACCTCAAGAAGGTACTATTATTTTTTATTTTATTTGTAATCCATAAACGTATAATATGATATTGATTTTTTTTTTTTTTAATTCTTGTTTTAATATAGCACAAATTGATAATGATTTAATTGCAAGTGAGATTCATGAAAGTGTTTCAAGGAATTGTGTTTAGTTAAATGAGTTTCCGAATGATGGAAAAAATAATAATACATATGAAGGGGAATTGATTGGAACGAATGTCCAATAGATGAGATAGGGGTTATTGAAGAATATGAGGATATAAATTCAATAGAAAATAAATTTGAGCCTTTTGTTGGTCAATGTTTTCTTAGTGAAGAAGAAGCTTTCATTTTCTATAAAAATTATGCAAATCGAAATGGTTTTACAATTCGAAAAGGTCGTTCAAAGAAAAAAAATGGAGAAATAGGAAGACGTAATTTCTTTTGTTATCGAGAAAGTAGGCAACCACTAAAAATGATGGATCCATCTAAAGAGCAACAAAATAGGAAGTCTTTAAAATGTGGATGCAAAGCTCGTCTAACTATTGTATTGCAAAAGTCAATAGACATTTTTCTGAAAGAATAGCATGTTACTATTTTTGTTGTAGATCATGATCATGAATTGTTGTCCCCTTCGAGTGTACGATTTCTTCCAACCAATCGAGTTACCACTAAAGTTGATAAAAATTGCAATCTCTTATACAAAGAAGTTGGACTTTCAGTTAGAGAAATAATACGTGTCATGGAACTTAAGAAAAATGTGAAATATGGACATCTTCCATTTTTTCAAAGAGATATTCGTAATTTTTATGTGAAAATGAAAAAGATGCATGTTGTGAATGATGCTATGGATCTCTTACAATTTTGTAAAGTTACTAAAGAAAGGAATTCTAAGTTTCAATATGCATTCACAACGGATGAAGAGAAAATGTTAAAGCATATTTTTTGGTCGCACTCTTATAGTTTTGATTGATATCAAAAATATGGAAATGTGGTTGTTTTTTATACTACTTACAAGGTAAATGCTTATGATATGCCTTTTAGTATTTTTGTTGGTGTCAATAATCATGGAAAGTCGATTCTCTTTGGTTGTGCACTTCTTTGAAATGAAAAAACTAGTGTTTTTCAATGGCTAATGAAGGTACTCTATTTATCTTATAAATTTGTACAACTATTTTTCTATTTTATTTAATTAGCGTTTTGTTTCTTGGGTGAAAATGATTTGTTTGTGTTGGAATTCTTGGTGTTATTTTATGCTTGTTTTGCATGGAATTGAAAATGGAATTTTGGGTTTTGTATAAACTATTAGATGAGTGAGAACTGAGATTCTTCTTTCTATTTGTATGTGAAAGAAGCAAAACCAATTAGAAATTTGTGAGTAAATAGGGATAAATATTGATTGTTGTTTCAATAAAAGTTTACTTATTTATATTATAATAAAAAAAAAAGAGCTAATGGGAGTTGTTGTGTTTTTAATTGTAGCATGGGGTGTAGTTCAACACCCACCGACCCACCCACGTATGACCCTTTATTTTCTTTTCTTTTTCTTTTTTCCTCTTTTTTTCTCATCCACCCATTTCTTCACAAGTATCCACTTTCTTCATCTCTTTATCTGCTTTCCTCCACACTTTTATCTTCTTTCTTCTTCTACGCTTCTCTATTTTCCACCACGCACACACATCTTCAAAGAACCCACTCTCTCAAATTTCTCATCCTTCCTCTTACATGCCAATTGAAAAGCATTAAGAGTTAATTTTTCTCAATTTCATCCAAGACCAACTCTTCTCTCACTCTATAGCCCCAAAACCAGATTGGAATTGAAGTTAGATGAATGCATCGGAGCTACTCCTCGTCATCTCGACCCAATGGTGTTAGAAGATTCAAATCTGATGTTAGAATGAGATCAGTGATGGTCAAATGGGGGTCCTTGTCCATACCCAGATGTTGTTATGATTTTCTCTATATACCATTTTTGTGTATTTTGTGGTTATAGAGTGGGGATAAATTTGAGAATTCATAATAAGGCTGAAAGTAATTTAGAGATAAAGAACACGTTTTTTAAATTTTGAGTTCAAGGGCATTTTGGTCAAGTTGCAAAATAATTTGACTTTCTCTATTTAAACTGTCACACATTTAATACATGGGAAATGTTAACAAGCACGGCGTGGTGCTTGTTAAGTGCAAAAATGACAAAAATTTTTGTCAAGAAAAGTAAAAAAAAAAAAAAAAAAAAAAACCAAATATTACCTACAAAACTGAAAAAATTGACCTAAACTGCAAATAAAGATAAAAATTTTGTCAGAAAAAATGTGCCTGATAACACAACCCTTAATACATATTCAAATTTGTATGTATCCCTAAAAAAACGTGAATGATTTATTTTAAATTTTATCACATTAACGAGTATTGTACAGCACCAATCTAATCTTAAACTAAAGGCACCCTTCACAGGGTGGAACCCACGGTCCGAACCTCGGTCTCATTCCCATGCAACCCTGGCTCGACTGAGACTCTCTCTCTGGTGAAGCAAAGTCGGTGGTCCCCAAAAATGCTCTCAATCAGGACACGAGTCATTACTCCAAGCCTTCTAGTCATCACCTACCTCAGCTCCTACATTTCCTCTCTCTCTCTCTCACGGTTCAAAGCCAAGCCACCACCAATGGCATCAAGATAGTCATGTTCTTCTCTCTCCTCTCTCAAACCTCACCTCTCTTTTCTCTCTCTAAAAAACTCTCTTTTCTTCATACCTTAACCAAAACTCTCTCTCGCCTCACCATAACCAAAACCATATCCACATCCACCATGGCTATAAACTTGAAGCCCCATGCTTTTGCAGGCAACCCTTTGAGATCCAAGACCCCAAAAGCTGAAGACCCATTTGCACCAATCCCAGCCCTTGAGACCCTCAAGACCCAGCTCTTAGATTCCACCACTGAGCACCATGTCTCTCCACCTACTTTCAAGGTCCTACCTTTCAGAAAAGGCAGGCCCTTGGCATCTTCCAATGGTGGGGTTGGTGACTTGGTACCAAATTGGAATCTGGGTTGGATTAGTTTGGCTGATTGTAAAGATTACTTGGCCAATTCTGGGGTCCAATTGAATGGGGACTCCTTGGTTTATCTGGGTTCCAGGCCTGAGGATGATGTTGTTTATTGGGCTATTGATGTTTCTGATGAGGGTGGTCTGGTTACTGAATTTGCTACCAAGCAGCTCAGTTTTGTTGAGGTTAGGACGCTAATGGTAGCCACAGATTGGGCTGATTCCGTGGCTATGGGGGAATTGGCTATTGCTGGACATGTAAGTGGTTATTGTTCTTTGAAGAGGTTTGTGGTTGATTTTGATTTAAGGTACTTTTATTGAATGGTGACATGTTGGTGATAATAGTGTTGTAAGCTGTTATTGTTCTTTGAAGAGGTTTGTGGTTGATTTTGATTTAAGGTACTTTTATTGAATGGTGACGTGTTGGTGATAATAGTGTTGTAAGCTGATTGTTAATGTGTTTTGATTTGTTCAATCGGTGATCTGATTGGAATTTTCTTTTGTAGACCTGCAAAAAGTTGTGATGAGCATTAGCTTTAGTTTAACTTATATTAAGTTGTAGTTCACCTGTTGATTGGCAACTTGTCAATGTGATTGTTTGTATGTTTGCTTGTTCTTACAATTAGAAATTTACTGTTGGTCCCTAAAGTTGAACACATAAGTGATTTTAGTCCCAAAGTTTAAAGTTATTGCTTTTAGTCTCTAACAAACTTAAAGTTGTCGCTTTTTGTCTCTAATAAATTTAAAGTGATTGCTTTTAGTTCTAAAAAAACTTAAAAGTGATCAATTTAATCCCAATGGAGTGATGATGTAGCATTCTTTAGTTTGGCCACCTAGGAAGGACAGACATGGTACGGGTACGGACACGGTATGACACGGTGACACGAGCAATTTTTAAAAAAATTATAACATAAAATGGCTGGTATGACACCAGTATAACACAGGTTCGACACTCTAAATGAAGTGTCCGTGCTTCCTAGATTGGCCATAGCATCTACAGGACTAACAGCGATTACTTCGAATTTCAGGGACTAAAATCTTTTAGAGGCTAAACTGTATAGACCAACAATGTATTTAAGCCTTTTTACAAGTTTTATGAATCTCAACCAAGCAAATTTCTGTATGTTTGCTTGCTCACTAAAGAGCAAGGTGAGGCTATGGGTTCAAGACCCACGGGTGTCATTTGTAACTTACTAGTCAAGAAATAATATCTGTAGGGAACTTACCAAAAAGACTTATGTATGGGTGGGATCAATCTTAAAATATGTGCAAGTACTGTTTTGAATATTTTGGGGAAAGAGAGAGACTGTAAGTGACCTCAGTTTGATATAAAGAGTTCAAGGAACCCAAGCAGATTTTCCTGTGTATTAGGGCTGTGCCCCTTCAGGTGCTTCTTTATGAAATTTTTTA
Source organism: Quercus lobata (assembly GCF_001633185.2). Classification (NCBI taxonomy): domain Eukaryota; kingdom Viridiplantae; phylum Streptophyta; class Magnoliopsida; order Fagales; family Fagaceae; genus Quercus; species Quercus lobata. The sequence goes on from NC_044905.1 coordinate 87,763,792, forward strand.
TTATTTAAAAAAAAAATTCCTTCAAAGAAGAGGAACCAAAGGGGAATTGACTTGTACAGCTACTGTTTGTGCACGATCAATACAAGATTACACTATTTTTTTTTGTAATGTTCTACTCTTAGTTGCTTCCCATGACCATTTCTTGACATACTTGATTAGCCTGTCAAGGATCCATATCCGATCTCAAAAAGTTTTGAGACCAAAAGCTTTGGTTGTTGTTGTTGTTTTGTTAAAGCTTACCAGATTAGCAGGCAATGATGTCACCTTACTTTTTGTATTTTGCTAGCTATTGTTTTACATTGCCTGTTATCTTCCTGCATTATTGCATAGTTAAACGTTGCTGAGAGCTGCACATATTTTCTCTGGTCTTGGGGTTTTATTAGGCCAGGGCATTGCTAGAATGGCATAGCATATCAAGATTTTGTGGACACTGTGGTGAGAAAATGGTCCCCATAGAAGCTGGGAGCCGAAAGCAATGTTCAAATGAGTTATGCAAAAAGAAGGTTTATCCTCGTGTTGATCCGGTATGATTATGCTTAATATCCTTTCTTATAAATACCCCAATAAATTGGAAGCTTCGAGTGTCTCATTGGTTTCTATGGCTTAAGTCTTATTACAGGTTGTCATTATGTTGATCATTGATAGAGAGAATGACTGTGCACTCTTAAGCAAACAATCAAGATTTGTACCCCGAATGTGGAGTTGCTTAGCTGGTTTTATAGAGGTATGTGCTTGGACAACTTTTAGATGTTGCATGTTCAGAAATTCTTTTATGGGATTCTAAAGCTATCGTTACATTGATGTGGTGCTGCTCCCATACAAGAGAGAAAAGGGCAGGGGGTAGAAAAAGAAGATTGACATGAAAAGATAGGTCATTTGACCTGAACTGGGACACTTCTTAATATCTCTGTGACCAAATCGTAACAATAATAATTAGATAACATTCAGGGGTTTTTTTTTTTTTTTTTTTTTTTTTCTTTTCTCAATAAATTAGTAAAAACTTCATTAATTTGAGGCTTTTTATTATCTGTAGCCAGGAGAAAGCTTGGAAGAGGCTGTGAGAAGAGAAACATGGGAGGAGACTGGTATTGAAGTAGGAGAAGTTGTATATCATAGTTCACAGCCATGGCCTGGTATAAATTTTGCAAAATGCATTTTTCTTTCTCATATATTCCCGCTTGACACTATATTTAACACTTTGGATGCATTATTTTACATCTTATGGCTTTCTGTCTTTGTCCATTATCCATCTCATAGTCTTTTGTGCCACTCATTTGCATTTTAAATATATTACTCCCAGTTTTGACTGCCTTTTCCCCTTTTTAAACACAAAATCACAAAAATCAAGAACATTTGGTCCTATGACCATCTTATGTAAATTTAACCTTTAGTCTAGTAAGTTCTCAATTACAGAATGCTTTAGTCCACTTGAATATAATCCAAAAAAGCAAATAACTTTTATCATTAAAGATAATCATGCTTTATTTGTTGATCATTTCAATTGTACAAAAATAGGGTTTTATTTACATATTTATTAATATCCATATTTTCATTAGAACTCCAGAACTTCAAACTGAAATATGGATCTTACTGAGAAAATTTCATTCCTTTGGGTGTGAGATTCCAAATATCCAAAAACTTAAAATTTTGTTTTAAATTCCTCTATTTTATTTTTCTTTTTTTGCTAAAATCTTCTGTATTCAAACATACAGAAAGATGATTCTGAGAGGTATTTGCAATATTGCCCCTCTGGTTTTGTAGACAATTCCTCATAAGTAGCCTTCTGAATTTTATGAATTTCTCATTGGAATCATTTGTACTAGTTATCTCAAGATTCTTCATTTTATTTTGATGATTTTTTAATAATTATATAAGTTTGAAAATTTTCTGAACTACAGGTTTTAGGGCTTTGGAAATATAGTTGTTATTTTCTCTAATTTTTCTTATCCTTTCTTTTTTTGACACATAAGCAGTCAAATTGTCCTCTCAGCATCATGAGTTAAGAGATACTTAATAGTGTTTGTCTATCCACAAAATCTGTTTCTTTTAGAATTCCTGTTGATTTTTGTGCCATGGAGCATTGACTACCTAATTGTCCTGTCAGCATCATGAGTTGAGTAATTTTTTTTTTCTCTCTTGCTATTATGTTGATAAGAGAACCATAGGCAACCTAATTTTCCTGTCAGCATCATGAGTTAAAAGATACTCATAGTTGTTTTGTTTATCCAAATATCTATATCTGTTAGAATTTTCAGTTGATTTTTCGGCCCCTCTACTTTCTGCAACAATGTATGAGATTGATGATTTCTGGTGATATACATATAGTGAGTTAATAGTTTATACAAATCATTGTATAGATTTCAATTTTTGTTTGTTGATTTATAATTCTCTTGTTTTGGTTTTTTCCCAGTTGGGCCAAGTAGCATGCCGTGCCAGTTGATGGTTGGGTTTCATGCATATGCAAAATCACTAGAAATAAATGTGGACAAGGAAGAGTTGGAAGGTATGTTGAGACTGAGCATCTTGTGTGTTTAAATTCACCATTCTTTTTTATTCTTTTCCCAGGTGGTCGGTCTTTAGCTGTGTCTTTAGTTTTTATTAAATAGGTAAATGCCATTTTAGTTTCCTGAGGATAACTGGATAAGTTTTCTTGACTTCATCAAACAAGTCAGCTTAGCAATAAGGCAAGAAGTATCATGTAAAAAAACATAATGTTGTGTTGAGAACAAACCTAGAATCTACTCTATAATGCAGGGATTTCATTTATCTGGATGGGGGCTTCTTTAATTTGTAAATGATGTGCATCATCTTGCAGCAAATCATAACTTTCTTATCACCCCCCACAACCCCCCCCCCCCAAAAAAAAAGGCGAAAGAAAACTGTAGGAGATCAAATAAAATGAGTTGCATAGATGCTGAATATTGTTTCATGGATTTGAGGGTGAGGTTTGCTTTTCCAAGGCATGCTCATGACAGTTTTTTGTGCTCTTTTTGCATTTCTGTTGGACATGTTGAAAAATTAAATCTAAAAATAATGTTCACTTATATTTTCCTAGATGCTCAGTGGCATAATAGGGAAGATGTGAAAAAAGCTCTGACATTTGCTGAATACCAAAAAGCTCAAAGAACAGCTGCAGTCAAGGTAGAACAGATGTGCAAGGGGGTTGAGAAAGGACAAAACTTGGCTGCGGATTTCAATGTGGAAAGCGGTGAACTTGCAACCATGTTTGTCCCAGGGCCATTTGCTATCGCCCATCATCTCATATCTTCCTGGGTCTACCAGGATTCATTCAATGGTGTTGAAGCTCATTTAAAACTACCTAGAAGTGGTTCTATGTCGAGTTTGTAGTAGTGGTCAACTAATTTTTAAGACAACACAAAAGCTAGCATCCTACATTCAAAATAATAGTCAAGAGTCTTGTATCATCGTAGTTCAGTCCTGTATCCTGATTCTCAAGATGGTAAAGGGTATTTGGTGCCTCAATCCCATGGAATGTTATTACGTCGATGTTGTGAATAATACTACCTCCAAAATGAGAAAGTGAGAAAGAGAGAGAGCAGTGTTGGTGCTACCAACCTCCCTCATGGTGGCTGGTGGCATGTATTGCATCCATTAAGGTCGAAGGTGTGATAGTGAAAGATGAAGAGCAGTTTCTTCCCTTCATTTAATTTATTTTCTTATAGTTGGCATACTGTTTTCTTCTTATCCAAAAATAATTCAAGTATGTATCTTGTTAATTGTTATACATTTGAATCATTCATGTATATCATGTTCGAAAGCTTGTTATTTAACACTTTTCAAACTGATTCGATTGTATCTTATATTTTTTCCAATTCAAATATAAAAGATTAGCTCGAGTTTGGTTTGGGATTATGCTATCTCTTTCTTCTTATTACTTAGCAAAAAAGAGATTTGGAAATTACATGTTAAAATAACCAACTGCAAACGTCAGTGTTACACCTAGTACAACACCTGTTGTATCACAATCTCCCTAGAAGTGGGATTTTTTTTTTTTTTTAACCTGAAGCACGAAATAATACTAATCTTCTCTCTCTCCAAAAAAAAAAAAAAAAAAAAAGTAACAACTCTGTGGAATACGCTTTGCATGAGTGTAATAATCAACAATGGGCTGGAAAGAGATTGACTAGTGATCATAGGTTATTATCTTGCAGTTTATGTTTTCATCATAAATGTATTATCCTTAACTTCATGATGAATTGGGGATTGAGATTTGAGAGCTGAGGCCAAGATTAAACTGAGACAAGTTATAATAAACCCCAAGTTGGCTTCCTTAGTGTTGATGCCCACTTTGGCAAGGAGGCCCAATAACAGGAAGAAGCCCAACAATATGAGGGGAAAAAAGTTAGTAAATTGAGAAGAAAACCATTAAGCCCGAATGGCAGGAATAATGAACCATAGGCCTAAAAAAATAGCAAAAGGGTCTCAAGAAAAGCAAGTGGACCCAAATAAGCCCAGAGAAAGAAGTGGTAAACCTATGGGCATTATGAGAAATAGAAAGCAAGCAAGAATAGGCCAAAGAAGCCCAAAGTAAAGAATTAAGTAAATAAGGGGATGGTGGAAAAGACCATAAACCCCGAAAGTAAAGGATATGGTAATTTGGGCCGAGAAAACTCAAAAGACTTAGCAAAAGCCCATGAGAATGAAGAATTGGAATGAGCCAAGAATGTCCAAAAGAATGAAATGGGCCAAGAAAGCCCGGAAGCGATGAAATGGGCCAAGGAAGCCCAAAACAGCATGAGTACTAGTCCAATGATAATGCTGGGCTACTAGAATTGAGCAAAAGAAAAGCATATAGCAGGCCCAAAAGAGGCTCATCAAGCATAAGTTAAATAATAGCATGGCAGGAATAACTGGATGGCATGACAAAAGTATTAAATGACTCGCAAAGAGGGCAAGGAATGGATTAGAGAAGGAAAAGCCCACAATCAAGTAAGGCCCAGCCCAAGAAAGAAGTAAGACATAAAGAATGAAAGCTCAGAGACTCATTCACGCCACAAAAGGTCAAGAATGAGTAGCAGAATATGCAGACGAGCCCTCAGGTCATGGCAAACGCATGAACAACAGACAAGTCATAGACACACATGGAAGTGGGGCACGTATAAGGCTCAGGCACCACCAACTTATACCCAACCAATACAAGAGTGGTGGGTCATGGGTCAAAGGTAAGAGAGGGTATGGTCTAGTGGTAGGGAGAAGGGGAAAGCTTATTCTGGGGTTTCCGTTCAAACTCTTTTGGGGGGAAATGTCATACTGGGATGATATGCCACCCAAAAGAGGGAAAGATGAGTTGGAATAACTAGGTGCATGACATGAGGAATAGTGAGAGAGAATACCCACCTTTATTCGGATGGGAATGCCACGGTGAACAAAAAAACAAAATAAGACTCTTTGTTTGGGAATAAGATGTGGCACGGCCAGCACAAGTAAGTGGTGATGGCTAGACAGCTGACAAACTAGTGGGTGGTCTAGGAACAACACCCACACCAGGACAAAAGCGGTTAAGCGGTGTAAAATAGTAAAAACCCAACATGGCAAGTAGTATAAAAGGGGTATCAACTGTGCATAGAAAAGAGGAAGAACGAAACAAGAGAGTGAAAGATAGAGCAGAAAACTTAGAAAGGAAAAAAAAAAAAAGGAATTAGAAAGAAAAGAAAAACAGAGAGTAAGCAGGAGTGTGATAGTGGGCATGCACCAATAGGTTATTCCCTTCTCTCCCTCTAAAAGCCTACCCTCTAGTAAGGATTAAGGAATCTGAGGATAAGCTATTTAAGTCCATTCTCTCAAAGTGGGTAATTTCTGTGGCAGGATTTTCCTGTGAGATTGTCTACATTGAAGAGTGGTTCCTTTCCTAGACTTAACTCCGTAGAGAAATCAAGCATGGCAAACTGACCATTCTTCCTTTGTTTTATTGATTAAGCATTAGTGTGATTTCCTTTCTTTATTGTAATCATCTTATTTATGTTGCATTTATATTACCGCATTGCTTCTTCCTTTATTAAGATCATCATTTAGTATTTTCTGTGTTTTGACTGACAGTAAGCATATTCTTTTTTTATTGTTGTCATATTATATTTGCCTGCCATGACTCTTTTGTAACAATTTCCTCTGCCATGGGCATGTGACCAAGGTTTTAGCGAAGGGGCTTTAGTTTGCGCATAAGCTGGCTTGGGGTGTGTTGCAGTCAAGCCAGTCCTGACTCTCTTACCCAGAACCATTAGGCCATAGCGTGGCAGGAGGTAGCCCGGCCCACAATTGCGAAAAGGCCCACCACATTTAAATTGGTGACTCTGCTGGAGAGTTGGGAAAAAGACAGGAAAGTAGACAAAAGCCCTCGCAAGCTATGCCCCCAAGATCAAAGACAACGCAAAACATAAGTACTGTGCCCTCGCAGGTAGAGTCAAGGCCAACAATGTCCCACCAACACCAACCCAACCAGGCGAAAGGTGTCAATAGAGTAGAGGCTAAACCTCAGCAACAGCAAAGGATCCCTACTGATAATGCCAACATTTTTATCGAGGTGTTGCAATCATTGCAACATTCGCAATAGCAGATGATGGAAGAAATCCGTCAAATGAAGGCAGACAAGACAAAGGAAAAAGGAAGCCAGCATGACCCAGAGCATGCAGCATACAAAGAGGAGGCCTCAGTTGGAGGTGCTTCGTAGAATGCAGAACAGCGTTTTATCACTATGGCCAAAGTTGCAGCGCTCTTAGAGCAAGAAAAGGCCAAAGCGCCAAAGGAAAGGCTTTATGCGAGAAGACCTCCTTACCCACTGAGAATACTTAGCAAGCCATACCTCGAGAGGTATGAGCCACAAGTTTTTGCACAATATGATGGCAAAAGGGGAAGTGTCGTCGAGCATGTGAGCAAATTCATTGATACCCTTGGCCCTTACACGGCAGACGAGGACCTATGTCTTCGAGAATTTTCCAAATCACTGTGTGACCGTGCGTATACCTGGTACACCGGTTTGAAACCAGGGTCAATCTAAACATGAGATGACATGGTTGATGTATTTTGTATTAAATACTTTCATAGAGAAGAAACAGTAACGCTTGCGACTTTGCAAGCAACTAAGTAGAAAAGCGGTGAAGATTTGATGGAATAGATCAAAAGGTTCAAAGACATAGCACTCAATTGCTATGACCATTGTGAAGAAAAGACATTAGTAGAAATGTGTATGGGAAACATGATTAGGGAGTACAAAGCTGTTCTAGAAAATCTTGAAATCTCCTAGTTCGCACAGCTATTGCAGAAAGCTAGAAAGACTGCTCAGTTAGTGAGATCAAGTTCTGACAGGAAAAACACCCCATAAGCTATGGCAGTATCCACCGATGAAAGAAAGAGGAAATTTGACGGGAGGGAGTACGATACCCCTCCACCACTACCATGTACCCCTAAGGAGTTGGATGTGCTACTAGATAAATGGATCGTAGATGGAGTTTTAAGCCTAACCAAGTTTCCAAATAGCACCCTGAAGAAGAGCGGAGAGACCCGCGTTTTTGCCACTTGCATAATTTTGTGCAACATCCTACTGCAGAATCCTGGGCACTCCGCAGACTAGTGCACCGAAGAATCAAAGAAGTGACTTAAAGTTGTCCCAGCCAGAAGTCCAAAGAAACCCACTCTCGAACCACAAAGGGAAGGGTATAGTAGTAGTTTTCATTTGTGCAGATCCAGGGGAAGACGAGGGGGAAAGGTCGGCCTCGCCTGCTACAGCAATTATCACCTTGCAGAAAAGTTTTAGGTTCAAGAACTTGTTTGATCAATTGGGACTCATAGCAAATGAGTGAAGGATAGCCACAGAGGCTTTGGTGAGTATTGCCTCCGGGACAGGAATAGAATGCTAGACATCAAAAGTCACGAATGACAAGGCCCTCTTACAAGAAGCAAATGAGATCACTTTCAGTGATGAAGATATGGAAGTAGGGTACTCAGATCACAAGAGGCTCCTTTACTTGGCAACATCCATAAATCCAATCCCCATCAAGAGAGCCTTGGTGGATACGGGCGCTTCCGTGAACCTCATCCCATTTAGTACCTTACAAGCAGCAGGAATTTCAAAAAGAAAGATTCAGGGATGCCCAATGGAAGTAACAGGATTTGGGAGAAGATGTGAATATACCGCAGGCTACATTCAACTATGGCTAAAAGTGGGACCAATAGCCCCTTTGGCCCGCTTCCACGTGGTTAAAATGGACGTCTCATACCACGTGCTATTGGGAAAACCGTGGTTGCATAAGCACCAACTGGTCCCATCCACTTATCATCAATGCATGAAAGGAAGGTGAATGGTAAAATGATATGAATAGTAGCAAATCTGTCACCCTTCGAACAAGCGAAGGCTCATCTAGTAGAAACTATGTTCTATGATAAGTGGGCACCATCCGAGAAAAGCTCAGTGTCAAAACCATAAAACACTTTTGTGCCTAGGTGGGAAGACGTTCAAGATGACCTAGAGCCCGATCTAAGGAGACTATTAATGCAAAAAAAGAAAAGGAAAGAAGCGCCTGCCTTGGAATCAGACGATGCACCACAATGCGTTAGGGTTTAGACCCCAGATGGTAAAATCGTCTACAAATTATGAAGGTGCGCAGGGCCCACATGCGATATGCAAGAGAGCCCCAGACAAGGATTGCAGCATAAAAGTTTGGTGTGCTGCGTAGCTCAAGAAAGTTCATAAGAAGAAAGTAATATGGAGAAAAAGGAGGGAATCACAGCAGAAGATGATAAACAAGTAGCAGCAGAAGAAAGATTGGAAGAAGTTGACATGGGAACCAATCCACAGGAGCTAAAGCCCATCTTAATTAGTTCAAAATTATCAGAGGAAGAAAAGTTAGAATTAATATTGTTGCTGAAATAATTCAGGGATGTTTTCACATGGGATTATAGTGAGATGCCTTGGTTGGATCCCGAACTAGTGGTACATATGCTAAACTTAGATCTCAAGGCTAAGCCAGTGGCTCAGCTTGCCAGAGTGTTCCACATTGAAATAGAAGAGCATATAGTAAAGGAGGTACAGAAGCTGCTGGCCGCGGGTTTTATTAAGCCCATCCAGCACCCACGTTGGTTGTCCAACATTGTGCCAGTAAAGAAGAAGAATGTGTAGATAAGGTGCTGTGTAAACTTCAGAAATCTCAACAGGGCCTGCCCAAAAGACGAATCCCCGCTGCCAAACATGGACTTGTTGATAGATTCTGCAGTAGGAAACGCCATGTTTTCCTTCATGGATGGCTTTAGTGGATACAATCAAATTCGAATGGCGCCAAAAGACGCGGAGAAGACTGCTTTCAGGACTCCCATAGGCAATTTCTACTATACTGTGATGCCTTTCGGGTTGAAAAACGCAGGCGTAACCTACCAACGTACCATGACGGCCATATTTCATGACATAATGCATCGTGAGCTAGAAGACTATATGGATAACATAGTTGTGAAGTCAAAAAGGTGAGAAAATCATGTCTAAATACTGAGAAAGGTGTTTGAAAGTTGCCGGACCTTCAAGTTAAGAATGAATCCCCTCAAATGTGCCTTTGGAGTATCTTTTGGGAAATTTCTGGGTTTTCTGGTCCATAGCAGAGGAATAGATGTAGACCCAGCCAAAGCCACAGCCATAGCAACTATGAAGCCGCCTGCCACGGTGAAGGAACTGAAGAGTTTTCTGGGGAAAGTCTTATACATTCGAAGATTCATCCCTGGTTTAGCATCAATCACTTCGACCTTCGCCAAGTTACTCAAGACGGGACAAAATTTCGAGTGGGGAGAGGCACAGCAAACGGCCTTTAGAAGGTGATAGCAGATTATGACAAACCTTCCTACGGTGCAAGCCTTGATCTGCAAAAGGCCGCTACTACTCTACTTAGCCACCAGCTTATATGCCATAAGCGCGTTGGTCACCTAAAAAGATGGAAGCAGTGTTGAGCAACCAATCTAATACATCAGCCGCGCTCTAAAAGATGTGGAGACTCGTTATCCTAAGGTAGAAAGAGCATGCTTGGTGATAGTATATGCTTCGTAGAGGCTACGCCATTACTTCCTAACCTATGAGGTATGGCTGATGATGAAGTCTCACGCAATCAAGGCTCTGTTGTGACAGCCAATCCTCTCTAGAAGGATATCCCAGTGGTTATTATAGTTGTCACAGTATGATTTGAAGGCAGGAATGCTTAAAGCAGTAAAAAGTTAGCCTATAGCAGAATAATTGGCACAATTCCCAGGAGAAGAGGAATTCCCGCTGGACGATGAAGTTCTAGGGGAGGTAGCCATGGCAGACGTAGTTAGAGAACACTAGGTAATGAAGTTTGATGGATCCTCGACTACCTACTCAAAAGGCGCAGGAATAGTCCTATATCATGAGGGGGACGAGGCCATGGCGTTCTTGTTCATTGGAATTTCCTTACTCAAACAATGTCACGGAACATGAGGCTTACCTTACCGGGCTAGCTATGGCCCTCGAAATGGAGGTCAAGCATTTAAAGGTATTTGGTGATTCCAACCTAGTGGTCTGCCAAACCAAAGGAAGTTTCTCTTTGAAGAAACCCAGCTTAGCCCTGTACAACACAATGGCCTAGAAGATGGAGGAAAAGTTATCAACATTTGAAATAGAGCAAGCTCTCAGAAGTAAAAATCGATACGCAGATGTGTTGGCAGTATTAGGGTCACAAATAGCATTTGAAGGAAGCAACACTAGAGTAGAAGTCAGCAAACGAAAGGAGTCTATTATTGAAATGCTAAAGGAGAGATTCCAAGAAGAAAGATGCAAAGAGGATTGGAGGATTCCCATAAAGGAAGCCTTGATGAAAGAAGAAGATATGGTAGAATTGGAAGCGTTGAAAGACTATGCCCTGGTGAAATGAGAATTGTACTGCAGGAAGTCAGGAGGGATTCTGTCGAGTTGTGAGGGGCAAGAAGAGGCTCAAAGAAATTTGAAGGAAGTACATGATAGAACCTGCGGGTTCTGCGGAAAAGTCAACCTATACCATAGACTCCAAAAGGCGGGTTTCTATTGGCCAAGCATGGATAAGGACGTGGACCAAGTCTAAACTCGATGCGAGGCTTGTCAACTTGCAGCAGAGAGGGAGGAAAGCTATGTTGTTTTCATTAGTGAGGATTGGAGGAGCTTGTTTGTGCAATACCTAACAGAGGGCGTCCTGCCGCAGAAACATAGTGAAAGATATAAGTTTAAAAGGTTGGCAACACGCTACTTTTTGCACGACAGAGTCATTTTCGAGAAAGGGTATGATAGAGACCTGTTACGATATTTGAGTCCCGAAGAAGCAAGGGAAATGATAAAGGAGGTACGTGCAGGAGAATGCAAGAGCACCAAGGAAAGAAAAAGTTGTACAGATGCCTGCTATAGATGGGTTATTACTGGCCCACCATGAAAAGAGACACAACAGAATTTGTGAAGAAATGTCATAGCTGTCAAGTACAAGCCAACTTGATTCACACTCACCCACAGAACTTACATAGCATGGTCACCCAATGGCCCTTCCATACCTGGGGGCTTGATTTGGTGACGCCAGTTAATCCACAATCATGTGGGTATATATGGATTCTAGTGGCTACAAAGTACTTTACCAAGTGGGCGGAAGCAATACCACTCCGTAAAGCCACAAGAGGGGCAGTGGAAAATTTTATCAAGGAAAACATAATTGTCAGGTTTGGAGTACCTCACAGAATTATCAGTGACAATGGCACACCCTTTGTTAACAGTGAGGTGAGGAAAATGCTAGAGTTCTACCAGATTAAGCACCACCAATCATCGCCCTATTACCCTCAAGGGAATGGGTAGGCAGAGGCGGCAAACAAGACTCTTATAAAGATCATCAGTAAGATGAACCAGGAATATACTGGGGGATGGGCAACGCACTTGCCAGACGCACTTTAGGCTTACCAAAACTCACCAAAATCAGCCACAGGGTTTTCACCCTTCTCTTTAGTCTACGGAACAGAGGTGATGAGCCCAGCTGAAGTAATGACTCCCTCTTTGAGAGTCATGCAAGTATGGCTGAAAGAAAAGGAGAAGGAAGTTTTTGCGGCAGAAAGGTGTGAAGACCAAGAAGGACTGGATGAGAAAAGGGAAGAGGCTCAAGAACGCAGTCATAGATATAGACAGAGAATGACTGAAACTTATGGCAGGATGACTAGAGAAGGGAAACTTGTACTAAAGACAGAAGACCACGTCAAGCGAGGTATGGCAGGATCATCTAAGTTCTCACCAAAATGGGAAGGACCTCTTGTGATAAGAGAAGCACACGCAAGTGGGTATTATCATTTGGCCTAGATGGATGGCAAAGATCTAATGGACTCTATCAATGGCAAATGGTTAAAATGATATTACGCTTGAGGAAGAAAGACATCATGTAGCCATCCCTCTTTCTTTTTTCTTTTTTCTTTTTTTCTATTTAGTTAGTTCCTTGTTTTCCTTTTTTCCTTTCCTCCAAGTGACCATGTCACAAAACAGTATTATAGCATTCTTCTATTCAGAATGTAATGAAAAAACTACGAAGTATTAGCAAAAGAAAGCACATTGTATCATAGTCAAAGCAATACTTGTAGCAAAAGCAGTAGCGAATGTAGTATTATAGTTTACAAAGGGGGAACTATGACAGTCATGTCAAACTTGCCAAATAAGTACTGTAGAAAATAAAAAGTGTACTAGATAGGGAAATAAGGGAAATGAAACAAAAGGGGGAACTACATGATCTCATAAAAGTCCAGAAATAAGGGTCTGATCTCCAAAGCGGTTGGGTCCAGCAACACCAGAAAGTAGGCGCTCACGACGTCCCTCCAAGTCTGTCACCTCCTTCTTCAAAGCCTCAATGCGCGTGTCTATAACATCCACAGTAGGTTGAACCTTCTTCATGAAGAAGGCTCGAGCAATCTCTCGCAAATGGTCCAACATGAACTCCACAGCAAAGCCCACTCTAATCAACTCCTGAACTGCGGCTCTCCACTGCAAGATCTTCTCAGCAGAAATGGTATCGATGGAGTTATGCTCGATATCATTCATCACGCTCCCCAACAACTTCAAGAAATGCTCTCTTGCAGAACGACCGAAAAGAAACCCCCGCATGAAGTCTCCACGGCTCCTATAGATTCCCTCCAAATGGGGAGCGCATTCCTCAGGAACCCTGAAGTCATGAAAATCAACATAAGAAGACCTAGTACCCCAGAAGTCCGCAGGATCAAGATCGTTGACCTCGGGCTGGTCAAAGCGGGTGAAGAAAGCTGCAGCCTCGCTCGTGGGATCAGGAATTGTAGCAGAGCTGCTGTCTACCTCAAACTGAGAGGGTGCAGTTACACCAGTAAGAATTGGACCTGAAAGAAGACATGGAATACGACATAAAGAATGGATGAAATGAAGGAAACCAATCTATGACAGAGATAAGAAAAGAGATGGAAGAAAGAAAACATACCAGGACCTGTAGAAGTGAGGGCTGCAAGTGTGGCAGAAACAGGAGTTGCAGGTGTGGCAGGAATGGGGGCTGTAGGCATTGTGATATCTGCTACAGTCTCAGGCTCCTCAGGGATATCTGTGGTTAAGGGAATAAACATGTAGAATGAACAAGGATTGCATTAGAGAGTTATGCATATATAAAAAAAAAAACGGGGGGGGGGGGGGTGGGGGGGTGGGGAAGGATGGGAAAGAAAGCCTAACAAGTGCAAGGAATGCTTACCTAGAGCCTTGGTCTCGTGCTCACCACTGTCCTCCTTGTCGGAATCTGAGACCCTCTTCTTCATGGTAGGCTCATCATCAGAATCCTCAAGAACTTCCTTAAATCTCTCATCAGAAGACAGATCTGCATCGGGCCTACGAATGGCAGAACTAGGAATAGATGAAGGAGTGATCACCAGAGAAGAACCATCCTTTACTACCTGAGATAAAACCGCAAAAGGATCACTGGTTGAAATAACAAAGGGCGTAGTAGGGGAAGCACTCTTAGTCTGAAAAGTAGCTACAAGAGTAACTCCCTTCTGAGGAATAGGGGTCTCGGTAGGAATGGAAGCAGACTCACTAACCCTCTCAGTCTGGGCATCCTCCTCTATAGGACTAGGCTCGGTGGAAGGGATGGGGGTCTCGGCAGGAGCCCCCTGTGCAGCAGCAGAAGCAAAAGCCATGGCTTTAGCCACCACATCAACCCCATCAAATAAACCCTCCATGGGTGTGCCTATAGCAGCAGAGACCTCCTCAGTCGTAGGGTAATAAATGGAGCTAGGCTCGAGGTCAGCCTGAAGAACACAAAATAAAAGAAAGGGGGCAGAATAAAAGAGCGCATGATAAGTGGTGATGCATATATATATACAAAAAAAAAAAAAAAAAAAAAATGAGGAAAGAAAGAAATGGGGCACATAATGACATATGGCAATGAGAATACATGCAAAAGAAAAGAACATACTCCAACTCGAGCTCATCAAGCAAGATGAGGCGGGTGACAGAAGTATCCTCCTTATGCTTAGACTGCAAAAAAGAGGGGATAACAAGGAGGGAAATAAGCAAACATGCATATGGGGTTAGCCGCAGGAAGATCCTATGAATAAGAAAAAATAGAGAAGAAGCAAAATTAGAGATTACATACTCTCCTCTTAATGGTGGTAGACGAAGGAGGTGGAGACGTCTTCCTCTTGCTGCCTTAGGTCTTGCTAGAAGGAGGAGCATTAACGGATGGTCGTGAAGCAGCAGACCTAGACTTGCTTGCAGTAGGGCGCCTGCTAGAATGGATACGAGCAGAAGGAGGAGGAGAACTCTCTAAGACTATGTCACCTATGGGAAGAAGGTCACCCTCAAAAGGGACAATATCAGAACAAGTTTCGGAGGAGTTATCACCTTTCTTGGCAGGCTTAGGCTTGGTGGAAAGAGACGTAGAGCCTTTTTTCGTAGGTATGGGAAGGTTCATCACCTTCACTCTCTTCTCCCAACCCATAGGGAAATCACCAGCATACCAATACCACCACCCCTTCTCCTCTACATTCCACTCAAATATAGCAGACCGACTCTACTTCCTAGCATATACCACCACAGACTTGGTGGGAAGAAGTAACCGACGGTTGGCAGAAATGACTGCATGAAGACCATTAGGAGGAATGAGAAAGAACCCATGGCTGCCCAACAACTCCTGCTCAAATGAAATCATCACAGTCTGTTAGTACCCATGCATGGTTGCAGTGCAAATACTCTCTCTCTCTCTGTGAACCTGGAATGGTGACTGCTATAAAACGCCTGTTCCAAAATTCAAAGGCACTATGTCACAAGAATGGCCGAATAGAAGTAGTGGACTCCATGATAGTAGAAAAATCATCAGGAATATCCTGATCCAACCTAAACTGCCTCCTCACTCTATCAGCAGAATAGTGCACAAACCAAATCCCCTCATCGGCCAAATAAGGCAACCACCCAACATTGGTAGCTACCAAGTATGTGATACCCCTTTCATCAAAACCAGTCAACGTGGTAGTGGTCCTAGCAACATCAACAAAAGAACTTATAACCGAATCAGTACACGTATAATCAGGACCCAAATTCCTATATGCTCTCCAACAAAAACCTACTCCTTTATCAAAAAACTCCATAAAAGGATGCCTAAACAGCATCAATCCAACCCAATGAAAAGCCAATGGAAAATCAGACACAAAACGACCATAGAAATCAGTAATGACCTCCAAACATGAATGGTATCTCTCCTTGGCAAAACGGACAGGCCTACACTTCGCTAAATGCCTAGCACAATGCTCCCATAACAAATGCTGCTAGATAGTGCTATGGCCAGAAGTGGTGACTGTGGCAAGAACTCTCCTACTTCTCATCACTCTGTAAAATATCTAACTACACATACAAATGACCCAAAAACATAGGGGCCAACGGTAGACTCACCCCAGCAGATATCTTGATAGCTAATCAAAAATAAAGAAGCTTTACAACATAATGAGAGTGAGATTTAAAGATGAACTAACAGAGCCAAAATGTAACGAAGGCCGCACGGCGAGCCGCATCAGAAGCCTTGGAAAAAGCCTTAACCCAATATGACAACTTTGCATTACCACTCATTCCCTTCCTTAACTCAACCTTCATGGCCTCCTCTTCCGGAGAGTGCTCCAAAGCATCGTGGTCAACATCACCAAGAATGGTCAAAAGCAGTTGGTTTTCACATCTTCTAAGGTCATGGTGATCTTGCCATAGGAAAGAAAGAAAGTATAAGTAGCGGTACACCATTGGCGGACCAAATGGCGGAGATTGAACAAGTCCCTATAGTTAGACAAACAACGTGACGAGACAATGGCCTTCAACATGCCGGTCTGCTGTAACGTCGCCATGAAACCCTTGTCGGACAACTCATCGTCTACCTATTCTTTCCAACCCAAAGAGGTACCTGACCCAAATTCGAAGAGAATGGGCATAGGGAGTGAAGTACCTTGGTATATGACGAGATCGGGGATTGAAGAAGCCAAAGGGGCCCAAGACACCTTCGTGTTGCGATGGCAAATGGAAAGCCTTACGCGACCCGATGGCGGAGGCAAGCACTTTCCAAACACCTTCAGGAAATGGGCATAGGTATCATACCAAGGATCAATGAGAGGAGCACATACACTATCTGGGTCACGATGTCCTTCTTCCTCATCGGAGTGCTCCGATTCGAAGTGAGGAGCGTCTTCGCCTACGTTTTTGGTGGCAAGATCGTCGGAGGCAATTTCTTTTCCCTTATGGTAGGAAGAACCTTCGCCTTTCACCGGTGACATGGTAGGATGATTGATCGGAGTGGATGGGTGAAAGTGTTTGAGGGAGAAGACGCAGTAAAGAAAGGGAAAATAAAAAGGTGTTTTGTGTTAGTGACGTGAAAGGAATCTGCTTAGGTACTAATGACATTCACGCTGACACGAAATGATGCAATGGGTCATCCATTAGATAAGGCATGGTATTAATGAAGCGGAAGCTGTGTTTCAGAATAATTGCTAAACTGGGAAATTCGAAGAGACAGCACTGTTCACGGAGAGAAAGAAAATAAAGCGGGGCCCACTATTCGAAAAAGCCAGCAAAAAAAGAAAAGAAAAGAAGAAAAGACAAAGAGAAGAGAAGAAGAAGAAGAGACTCTTTATTCGCATATGAACTGCATGAGCACTTCATATGCTTAGGAGGCTGAATGTTGATGCCCACTTTGGCAAGGAGGCCCAATAACAAGAAGAAGCCCAACAATATGGGAGGAAAAGAGTTAGTAAATTGAGAAGAAAACTATTAAACTCGAATTACAAGAATAATGGACCATAGGCCTAAAAAAATAGCAAAATGGCCTCAAAGAAAGCAAGTGGGCCTAAAGGAGCCCAGAGAAAGAAGTGGTAAACCCATAGGCATTATGAGAAATAGAAAGCAAGCAAGAATGGGCCAAAGAAGCCCAAAGTAAAGAATTAAGTAAATAAGGGGTTGGTGGAAAAGCCAATAAACCCAGAAAATAAAGGATATGGTAATTTGGGCTGGGGAAGCCCAAAAGACTTAGTAAAAAAAGTCCATGGGAATGAAGAATTGGAATGGAACTAGGATGCCCAAGGAGATGAAACGGGCTGACGATGCCTAAAAGAATGAAATGGGCTAAGGAAGCCTAGAAGCGATGAAATGGGCCAAGGAAGCCCAAAACAACATGAGTACTAACCCAATGATAATGCTCGGCTATTAGAATTGAGCAAAAGAAAAGCATATAGCAAGCCCAAAAGAGGCCTAGCAAGCATAAGTTAAATAATAGCATGGTAGGAATAACAGGATGGCATGGCAGAAGTATTAAACAACTCGCAAATATGTTAAGAAATGGATTAGAGAATGAAAAGCCCACAATTAAGCAAGGCCCAGCCTAGGAAAGAAGTAAGACATAAAGAATGAAAGCTTAGAGGCTCATTCATGACACAAGAGGTTAAGAACGAGTAGCAAAATGTGTAGACGAGCCCTCAAGTCATGGCAAACGCATGAACAGCAGACAAGCTATGGACACATATGGAAATGGAGCACGCACAAGACTCAGGCACCACCAACTTGTACCCAACCAATACAAGAGTGGTGGGCCATGGGTCAGAGGTAAGAGAGGGTATGGTCTGGCAATGGGGAAAAGTGGAAAGCCTATTCTGGGGTTCCCGTTCAAACTCTTTTGGGGGAAATGTCCTGCTGGGATGACATGCCACCTAAAAGAGGGAAAGATGAGTTGGAATCACTAGGTGCATGCCATGAGGGATAGTGAGAAAGAATATCCACCCTTATCCAGATGGGAATGCCACAGTGAACAGGATGTGACACGGCAAGCACAGGTAAGTGATGATGGCTGGGCAGCTGACAGACCAATGGGTGGTCTGGGCACACCAAGACAAAAGTGGTTAAGGGGTAAAATAGTAAAAACCCGACATGGCAGGCAATATAAAAAGGGCATCAACCATGCACAAAAAAGAGGAAGAACGGAACAAGAGAGTAAAAGATAGAGCAGAAAAATTAGAAAGGAAAAAAAGGGGAATTAGAAAGAAAAGAAAAACAGAGAGTAAGTGGGAGTGTGATAGTGGGCATGCACCAATAGGCTATTCCCTTCTCTCCCTCTAAAAAACTATCATTTAGTAAAAATTAAGGAATCTGAGGACAAGCCATTTAGGCCCATTCTCTCAAAGTGGGTAATTTCCGTGGCAGGATTTCCCTGTGAGATTGCCCACATTGAAGAGTGGTTCCCTTCCTAGACTTAACTCCGTAGAGAAATCAAGCATGGCAAACTGACCATGCTTCCTTTGTTTTATTAATTAAGCATTAGTGTGATTTCCTTTCTTTTTTGTTATCATCTTATTTATGTTACATTTATATTACTGCATTGCTTCTTCCTTTATTAAGATCATCATTTGGTATTTCCTGTGTTCTAACTGATAGTAAGCATATTCTTTTTTTATTGTTGTCATATTACACTTGCCTGCCATGACTCTTTTGTAACAATTTCCTTTGCCATGAGCATGTGACCAAGGTTTTAGCGAAGGAGTTTTAGTTTGCACACAAGCTGGCTTGGGGTGTGTTGCAGTCAAGTCAGTCCTAACTCTCCTACCCAGAACCATTGAGCCATAGCATGGTAGGAGGTAGCCCAGCCCGCAGTTGCGAAAAAGGCCCACCACACTTAGCAAAAAGATTAGTGAACACTTTGAATTGGAAAGTGTATATATATTCTTTAGAAGACTCTTGGAAATAATTCATGGAAAGCATTCTGGGAAAAGAAAATATATGGACAACTAGTATTGGCCTATTGGGAGTACGTGGCATGAGCAGCGTAAACAACCATTTTGAACATGTACTTTGCATCTTTGGTGGACACAAAACAACAATATATGACACAAGAAGGAACTATCATTTGAAAAACAGATCTTCCAACCATGAATACACAAACAATTTGTACATATTTCCAATGATAATGCTAAGTTCTCTTATGCAGTTTTCCTAGAGCTTTTGCCCATGTGAATGTGGGTATCCACTCTTTTGTTGTCTATGATGACTATTTCAATAAGACAAGGGTCTATGTATTAAGAATCCAAATGTTAACAAGCACCTCACCAGTGCGTGTTACGGTTGTACTAAGGTGAGTCTTATTTAATAAAAAAATTAGATAAATAAAAGAAAATGACATAAGAATGGTCCTACATGTTATTATTATTATTATTTTTTTCTTTCTATAAAGTAGGCCCCATACTGAAAAAACCCATACCTAAAAAAAAAAAAACACAAACATAAAATTACAGAAAAAGACAAAAAAATTGTAAAAATAAAGTCAACGCTATGAAGAAAATTATTGAGATTATGCTATTAAACTTTTCAAGTGGACAAATGTTGTGTTGTGGAATATCTAAAATGGGGTAGTGGACAAACAAAATGGGAGAGAGTATATAATATAACACCTGGAGTTTGTTGTAAGAAAAATCCAATGTGTGCTTATAACATATCAATTTTTTCAATGTTAAATAAGATGTGAAATATGTGGGCTTAAATGAACAACTTTAAACACTACATCAATTAAAGTGAGAAAACTTACCTGATGAAGATATTTTAAAGTAAATAATTAGTTGAATGAAAAATGTCTTAATTTTTTATTTTATATCTTGTATTTTTGTATAAATTAACTTAGTTTCGTTAGCTTATTATTTTATTCATTTTGTTTATGATGTAAAAGTACAACTATGGCTTAAAAATATGTTTAAAAATTTGTATATTTTATTTTAAGATGAAAGTAAACTGATGCAAACAAGCCAGGTCCTTTAGGAGACCAAGACCATTTCTTCTGTTGTTGATTAGGAATTAAACATGACACCATGGTGTACACTGTACACTATACAGCTCTGGCAGGACATTATACCTTTCGACAAACACTTATCAGGTTTTTCTTGTATTAAGGAACTCAAATTGAGTTTTCTTCTTAATTTTCCTTTTTTTTTCTTTTTTTTTTCTTTTTTATGTTTCTCTAATTTGGTTGTTATCTTTTTATTTAATATTGATATTTACGTTTGCATAGAATAACTTCTACACTAAACAATACTAAATGAACTTTTTAAATTTTAAATGGGTTAAATACTATTTTTGTCCCTAAACTATTGAAAATGTTTTACTTTTCATCCTTGAACTTAAAAATAAAAATAAAAATATTTCTTTTTTTCATCCCTAAACTATTGAAAAATTTTCTTTTTTCATCCCTACTTTTGTCTTTAAACTATTGAAAAAAAAAAAATACCAAGTTTAAGGATAAAAAATGAATTTTTTAAAGTTTAGGGATGAAAAACAAATTTTTGGTAAAATTTAAGAACCAAAATAGTATTTTACCCAATTTAAATAGAATGAGTATACACTATATAAGGGTGCATATAAACCAATTCAGAGTAAAATCAAACTATTTAAACAGTCATTGGTACTAATAAGCCTCATCCCCCTAGTTTATCAAACTGATTAACTCCAGGTGTATTAATCTTTCAAGCAAGTCATACTCAACGATGAGTTCTTTTATCTTTTGTTCTCTTCATCTCACCAAAGTGAGAGAGACCAACTAAGCCATGTCTTAAACACAGAGCCAATCACATGTCCAATAATCTTTGGCATGGTCTTTCTAATTAGTACCATGTTGAATTCAACAATACCCATCATGGACACAACAAAAGCTCAGGGCACTGCTTTTTGGTACACTTATATTCCAACCATGATAACTTGAGGAACATGTACATATTTTCATTGATGAATGCTAGGCTTTCTGATTTACCTTTTCTGTAGATGTAGCCCATCTTATAGTTGACCTGGCCAAAGCATCCATGGGGTCAATACATTTCTTAAGAAGAGGATCATCATGAGGCAGAAGACCCTGCATTTCATCAGAAGCAAGGATTACAGTGTTCACAGCTCTCACCAAAAGAACTTGGACAGCAATTCTTAAAAGATTCCTAGCCCCTGTAATGTCCCTTCTGTAAAATGCTTCAATTGCTGGAAGTATAATGTGATGCATGGTTGCTTGGTCTGGCAACACAACCTCAAAACCCTGCACATTATAAGTTAGACTAGTTAGTCATTTTAAGCACAAAAAGAACACAGACTTCAGTGTGGTGACTCCATTGAAATTATTACATAGTCTTAATGACCCCTGTTCTTTTCTGTCACATAACATTTAGTATTTGATATTGGTATCATTGTCCTTAAAAAGAACTTGCATGAAACAGGCTTTTATGCGGTCAACTAATAAATCATAACCAACATGTAAACATAAGTTTAGTTGACATCTTTTCACTTAAATGGAGACAACCCATTCACAGTTAAGATTTTATTTCCTGGATCTAACAATGTACAGTATACCATATCATTTAAAATTTTAAAGGGCATGATATTGGATACACCTTTAGATTTGAAATACTTAATTTGAACCATGAAACGGGTCCATTTCAAATGGAGAAGATCTCTTTTCCGACATGTATGTGGCCTCCATTTAGTTGTCATACTGCAAGGTATATAGCTTGTAATTATTTGGTAAATCACTAATTAGCTCAATTGGATTGAGAAATATATGATTTAGACAAAAAAAAAAAATAGTCAAGACACAGAATTCTAGCATAGAACTTAGAAAGGGCCTGAGGTAGCAAATTAGTATACCTGACTTTGTAGTTTTTCCTGATAAACACCAGCCTTTAAAGTTGCACCTGTAGCAAGCACCCCAATCCGCACATTACTTCCAGCTTCAAGTGGCCTCAAATCTGCTTTGCTGAGCTCCATGGCAACACAGTCACCTACGTGAAGGAAGGGTAGTGAACATCCCTTAGAAACCTCACTGTGCCACACATGTGATAGATGGCATGGCATGACTATGCAACAAGCTCCAGATTGCTCAAGAAACAACCTTTTTTGCTGCAGATCCCGAACTATATGGCCATGATTGAATTGGGTTTGAGCATTTCTATCATTGACTGAATGAAATGAGCTAAGAACAGGAAGCTCCTTACTTAATGCTGGGTCACTGCAGACAACAAAAGGTACACATTCTTGTCCATCTTTAGAGCTCCACCGGACAAGCTTTTCCAAGAAAATTAGAGTAGAATAAACAGATACCCCTCCAATGACACCAATTGTATTTGGTTGTCTGAGCAGGGAATTTGGGGTCTGACTTCTTTTTAGAGCCATACCTGACCCCAAAATTTTCTTGGATTCAATTAAATTTTCACTATCATCAGTTTGTATGGAGACTGAAGATATTTGTACAGCTACAGATAAATTTGATCTTCTTCTGTACGGGGTTTTATTCATACTTACTCTACCTAGAAGAACTGGTGGGCAATTCAATATGTGGAACAAGATTGTCATGGACAATAGCTAGTAACCTCTGATATCTATACTATTTCTGTATATATCCTGTGAACCTCACCGCTGAAGCTGTAAAATCTATCAGCCACTAAATATCTCTCACTTAGTCACTTGTGACCAAACCTAGCTCTTGAAAAGTTGACAATCCACTCTAAATTAAAACACTAGCTATTAGAGATATCAGAATCATATTTTCTCTGTATGTGGCATAAGCACTGCAGTAAGCAACTGTATAAGTTTTATATTATAAGCACATAATGTTAACTTTGGAGAACTCCTATACATTCATATATCATATCGAATGTCCAATAGTGAGAAGTTTGGAGGAATCTACACAATTATTATCTTGTCATCTTGTGCCTATGCTGCACCATCGGCATCCTTTCAAAACGCAGATAATATTAATAATTTAAGATGTACGTTATTTCCAAAAAATCAATAATAAGACAAATATTTGTTACATTATTTTTTATCCTTGTCCCACAGATATGATAAGGATGGCACGGTAGGAGGACCCAAGAGAGTAACACTCACCAACAACTGCTATTGACGGACGGGAAAAATAGCTTAAAAAATTTTAAAAAGAAAGTTGCTTTGAATAACAAAGTGTAAATCCCCTTGCATTTTGAGTGATCAATCTACTGTACAGCAAAGATATCTTGGGCTAACTTGGGAGGCAAAGCTTGGGTCCAGTATCCATTAGGATAATGACACATGGTCAAATATGGACACAAGTAACCATCTTAATGGGTGCACTAAACCCAAACCAAGTCCAATGTTGAGAAGTTGTAAAAGACACATAGCATGAGAAAGTTATTTTGCAATATTGTGATGTGTTATTGTATTTTCTTTTTAATTGATGGAATATATAGGATTTGAAACTCAATGAGATATATATTCTTTAATCATCGTGAGGTCAAGATACCAGAATTAAATCTCTCATTCTAAAGATGTTAAATCAATTGTTACATTAAACAACCAAACATATCTTTGTAGTCCACCAATGAATGAACTATTGATGCCATGTTTGATCCTTGACAATGGAGAGAGACGTGATCGATAGAACCTGGACACGCAAGCATTTAATCGAAGGAATATTATGAATTTTTAGGTAGACAATAGACAAATGTTCAAAGGTATTTCTCAGTCCATTTAGCTAGATATATAGGTTATGAATCAGTCAGTCTCTTGTTCTTATCAAAGTAAAAGGTAAGAAACAATTGTTTATGTTCCAATGGTTATCCTCGTTCGTGACTCGTTAAAATATACCCTGCAATATTTTTTGGCTCCACAGCTACAGTGCAAAACTACTAGAATGCACAGCTACTTTTGGATGTGCACTGTAGCTAAAAGGTAAAAAAAAAAAAAAATATATATATATATATATATATATATATCTTGTGTTTACACTGGTTTTGTCTCTCTTCTCGTGTCTCTCCCAATGTCCACCATGTGTTCACACTACTTTTGGTTGTGGTTGTGTTTTGGTGGTTGAATGAAATATTATTTTATTGTAGTGTTTATATTATTTTATTGTGTTAAAAGCTAAAATAAAACCACTATTGTTGGATGTGAGAAGATAAAATAGATAAAATGACTTTTTGTGGTACTAAAAAGCTAGAAATTTGGCTCTACTGCTGTGGATGCTCTTAAGGACTATAATAAGAGCTCAGTTGCATAAAGCCTGGTGAGTCATACATCACTCATGACCCTAAAATGGCTTATTTTTTATTGGAAGAAATGATAAGGAATGAAAATAGTCATATTACTGCTCTCAAGCTTATCCTAGTCTTAACATGTCTTTCAGCTAAAATTAGCTTTGAGCTCCATTGGTTAATTATTTGTCTTGGAATGTTGTTACTTGGAGCACTAGAATCTTCTAATGGTTTTTCTCTTTGAAAATGATGTATAATTATATTAACAAAGATAGGTATTCTCATTTGTCTTGTAATATCCGAGTCTAATAAGTCATTATGCCTGCAGAGAAATATGTTGTGCTAATATGGTACAGCGTGGAAGATAAACACCGGGGATTAACATGGAATCAAATTCAATTTAGGTTATAACTTATAACTAATCAAACTTAAGTAAATGGATATTATATTATATGTTATTAAAAATTGTATTAGACTATTATTAGTTTAATAATAAAAAATGTATTAGTTACCTTTTCATCTCTATAAAGAAAATATATTGTATAAGTATGGACTACGGAGGAATTTTTTTCCCAAAAAATAAAAAGAATATTCATAATGATCCATTAACTGGTAAAACTCTCTTATTATTAAATTTATAATAATAAAAAAAAAAAAAAATAAATAAATAAAAACCGATTTGAATCACACCTGTACAAAAAAGAGAAAAAAATTATTGATATCATAGTTGGATCGTAAAGAGTAATCATAAAAAAAAGACAGATCGACGTCATAATGATTGAATAGAACCAAAATTGAACCAAATGACCTCTCCGACCAAGTGCACACACAAACAGCAACCCAGTGGCTACTAATAAGTAAAATCCATCTTCAAACTGAGGGTGCATTTGAATCGACTTCAAACCAATTTCGGAAATCAATTTCCGGAAAATTCTGCGTTTGGCTGTTACGGAAAACATTATTTTCCGGAAATTGATTTCCTGTTGACCGAAATTTTCACCTTTGACCACGGAAATGAATTTCTGCCTTCATTTTCACCTCAATTCATTTCCGTGTCTTGCAAAACGCAGAGAGAGGGAGAGAAAAAACAGAAAACACAACACGAGAGCGAGAGAGAAAGAACAAAAAAAAACAATCGAAGAAAGAACGAGTGAGAGAAAGAACGATTTCCAGACCCCGAATCCAGAACCCAGATTTCCAGCAACGATTTCCAGCAACCAAACCCCGATCGATCCAGCCACCCAGAGCTCCGATCCGGCCAACGAGCGAGAGAAAGAACGATTTCCAGCAACCAAACCCCGATCGATCCAGCCACCCAGAGCTCCGATCCGGCCAACCAAACACAGGAAGAGCGAGAGCCAACGATCCACGAACCGACACCGATCTACCTCACACCGGTCACGCCGAGCTCTGCCAAGACGACCACCGCGCCAAACGCCGCAGACCCACGGTGAGTGACAGCTCAAACTCACACCGATCCGCCACACACTCACCTCACCTCCGACCCACACGTCCGATCCACACACTCACTCACCTCCGATCCACTCACCTCACCGGTCCAGCCCATCCTCCCGATCCGATCTCTGAAATATATATATATATATATATATATATGTATATATTTATTTAGTTGTTTATTTATATAAATATTTATATAATTATTTACATGTTTTTATTTATTAATTTTTGTATTATACATTGTTTATAACTGTGTATTTGTGGGTAATGTATATCAAAATTTTGGGACTTTTCTGATTGCAGGTTATTTATTAATTTTTTCAATTATCCATTGTCGATTAAACTGTGTATTTGTGGATTATGCATATGAAATTTTGGGGCTTTTTGATTGCAGGTTATTTATCAATTTTTTTAATTATCCATTGTTTATGAAACTGTGTATTTATGGGTGATGCATATATCAATTTTGGGGCTTTTCTGATTGCAGGTTATTCCCAATTGGTTTGTGGTCTGAATTTTTTTTTTAGAATTTTGGGGCTTGACTGGTTATGCATGATTGGTTTTTGCTGTGATTTTTATTAGAATTTGGTTAGTTGGGTTATGTGTAGAAATTTTGGGGCTTCACCCATGCTTGGTGTTATTATGTTCTTGCAGACCAATATGTGTGTGTTTAAACCTTCATTGAAGGTGCTTTGGGTATATAGGTGATTATAAATAGAATGTAATGTGATGGTATTGTGCTATATCAATGTGCAGTTATCAATGTGATGGTTTGGATGTTATATGTTTGTGGTTGATTTTATTTATAGTGTAATCAATAGCATACTTGTTTACATACCTCTTAAACTACAATGTTTGTGATTTTGTTAGATGAAGAAAAAAACTAAAGCCGCAATTCTTGCCTCAGTTGCATCTGTCCTCCTTGTGGGGGTTGCATTGTTAAAGAAATTACGACGTAGACGTAGAGAACTGCCTAGGGCGCCTTATGTTAACCATGCCGTCGAGAGAGAGGAATACATAAATAATGTTTTGCATGGAAGTGAGAGACATTGTGTGAATCAACTTAGGATGAAGCCTATAGCTTTCCACCACTTATGTCACACCCTCACTGAGGGGGAGCACGTACGTAAGATTGTTCACATGTCTGTTACGGAGCAAGTGTTCATTTTCTTGCACATTATTGGTCATAATGTGAGGTTTCGTGTAATGGGTAGTCGGATCTATAGATCAACTGAGACTGTTCATAAATACTTCAAGGTTGTCCTTAGGGGGGTCCTGAAATTATATAGAGCTCTAATAAGACTGCGTAGCGAAGATACACCTCCAGAGATAAGGAATAGCAGAAGGTTTTACCCATATTTTAAGGTAAATATTGCGACTTGTGTGTTTTTGTAAATTGTGAAGATTTATGTAATTTTAAACCATTATGTTTGTCGAAAATTAGGATTGTGTTGGAGCAATAGATGGTACACATGTTCGTGCATCTGTGCCACCTGAAATACAAGGAAGATTTCGTGGTCGCAAAGATGGAACCACGCAAAATGTGTTAGCTGCCATTAGTTTTGACTTAAAGTTCACTTATGTGTTGGATGGATGGGAAGGCAGTGCACATGATTCACGTGTATTAAATGATGCATTTGCTAGGACAGGGGGATTTTCAATTCCCAATGGTATTACACGATTACTTCACCCTTTTGGTTTGTTAGTTTAATAAATATTATGTGTTTTCCTAAACATAGTAGTGATTTGGTTTTTTTTTTTTTAATATATGTAGGTAAATTTTATCTTGGTGATGCTGGGTATGGTAATAAAAATGGAATATTGTCACCGTATCGAAGTGTACGATATCACTTAAAAGAGTTTAGTGATCGTCCTCCTGAGAATGCGCAAGAATTGTTCAACCTCCGACACTCTTCATTGAGAACTACCATTGAGTGAGGGTTTGGAGTGGTGAACAAACGTTTTCGAGTGTTGGATGCAGAACCATATTGGTCTTTCCCAACCCAAGTGAAAGTAGTGTTAGCGTGTTGTGTGGTTCATAATCACATTATGAGGGTTGAACCAAATGACCATATTATGGAAGATGCAATGAACCAAGTAGAGTTTAGTGACCACCAACAAGAAACACAATCCCGTCGGGAGTCCGTCGAAGATAGTAGATCATGGAATGCTAAGAGAGATGAGATATGCCAAGCCATGTGGTCTGATTATATCAGGAGTGGAGAGTAGTACTTTATTTAGATTTCTATGATTGTAATGTGTTTTTTCTTTTTGTTTTTTTGTAAAGACAATGTATGTAATATAGACTTTTGGTGATGTAATGAAAAAGTATTTTTAGCATTACATTGTTATTTGATGGTATTACATTGTCATTTCCATAGTTAGCATGTTCCATTCTGTTGTGCACATTCATAAGCGTGATTGTATGTGTGTTTGATTTGTTATTCATGTTCCGAGCGTAATTACTAAATGCTACTCTCACTATACTATTTTCATATGTAGTAATGTCAAAGGGCAAAGAAAAAGTTAGCGGCAGCAAGCAATTTAGGTGGCTGCCACCTATGCATGAGATGATGCTAAAGATACTTACAGAGGAGGCTGGAAAGGGCAATAAGCCCTCTAATACTTTTAGGGCCGGCTCCTTTGCTCTTGTAGCGAAGGAGATAACGACCCATTTCGGGGTTGAGTGCCACCCTGTATTTGTGGAGAACCGGATGCGGACTCTAAGGTCCATGTGGGCAACTATTCAAGAGTTTAGAAAGAAGAGTGGATTCGGTTGGGACGAAAATCTGAAAATGATAACTTGTGACGCTAAAACATACCAAGAAGAAGTTATGGTATGGCTTCCAACTATATTTTCTTAATACTTTTTTTAAGGTGATTTTTTTAATGGGTTTTTTTCAGCTATGACTTGGGAATAATAGGAAATTAAGGACCCACTGTTTTCTTTGATCTTTCTATTTAGTTGCTAGGAAGAAGTGAATGAAAGAAAACAAAGTTTTTAACCAAAAGATTTGTGCTTGCTGTTGTGTTTTTTTTCTTTTTTTTTTTTAATTGGGTTCTCTTAGCAGTGAAGTGTGCATAATAGTAACATAATGTATTTACTTGTTTCATCCTTATTTGAGAGTTTTTTTGCATTACTTGTTTGATTACTGAGAAAATGTAGGAAAAAGTATGGAGTATTTGCTTTAATTGTTATTGCATAGTCTTTTATATTGAATTTATGAGTGAAGTTATTATTGCATTGTTATATACGTTCTTTTCTCCCTTACAGGCACATCGGAAGCATGCCGAGTATCTGAACAAAAAAATTGAGTTTTACGATGAATTAGCGATTGTGGTGGGAAAGGACACAGCCACAGGTGGCTTTGCTAAGTCCGGAGTGGATATCGAAAATGAGCCAGATAATGGGGATAGTGCAGAGTTTGTTGCAGATAATGTGAAGGAATGTGTGGTTGAAAAGGGGAAGAATGCAAATGAATCATCCACCACTGGGTCGGGAATTTCCAAGTCCCGCAAAAGAGGGCGTGCAGCTTCTAATGCTGATGATAGTGTGTTGACTGATCTGTCTGATCAACTGAAGGAAATAGCTGTCGCTCTGAAAGAAATTAATCGGGGTCCGGTAGATTATACAACTTTGTATAATGAGGTAATGGCTATGATGACGGATGGATATAGCGAAGATATGCTCGTTACTGCCTTCGATCATCTTTGTGAGAATGAGAAGACGGCACGTGGATTTTTAGCCAAGAATGCTAGGTTGAGGAAGCTGTGGTTAGATGGTTATTTTTTCTCACAAATTTGATTTGCTTATTTCATGTTGACTGTGATGGTAGATTTAGGAATTAACTTTTGTTGTAGTATTAATATTGACCTATCAATGTATTATATATGTACTCTTTTGTATTATTGGGACGATACAATTGCCCAAATTATGTATTTGTACTGTTCAGATACCACAAATAGGTATCATTTTCGTATGCCATTGAGGTGTAATGCCAATGGTGAATGATTGATGTGGCTGTTTTTATATAAATATTATGGGTATATTCGAATGATTATGTTTGATGTTGAACCAAATGACCATAATTTTTGTATTGTTACAGATATGTATAGGGAATGCAGGTTCTTGAATTTTATCTATAAGAGCAAAATATAGCTTCAAACTAGTTATTTTTAAGCTCTAGCTCCAGCTTGATTAACACCATGGTTTTGGTGGTGTTGGTGCCTATCTTCTTTGCGTTTATTGGGCTTAGGATTATGCTTCGGCTCAGCTACTTTTTCCTTAATAGCATTGATCTTCTCCAATTCCTCCAAAACTTCATTCATGGATGGACGATTTTTTGGGTCAGATTCTAGATCATTTTCCGTAAAATGATCCAAACTATTTTCCGTAAAGTATTTTCCGAACCAAACATGGGAAAACGTTTTCCGTAAAGTATTTTCCTTAAAATATTTGGACGAACCAAACACTGGAATTAATTTTCCGTAAAACGATTTCCGTAAAATATTTGGACGAATCAAACACCGGAATTGATTTTCCGTAAAACGATTTCCGAGACAGCCAAACACCCGAATACATTTTCCTTTTCCGGAAATTAGCATTTCCGGAAAATATGTATTTTCCGGAAAACGTTTTCCAGCAACCAAACACACCCTGAACTTCAAGGTAGGCTAGAAATTTTTACTCGTGTGGTCCCCCACCGCTTGTTAATTGTTATCTCAAAGAAGTTAGAATAAATCTCTCACACGTTGAAGGGTAAATTTTGTCTGCTTTTAACTCGTACTAAGAGAGTAACTTAACATGTGTTTTTAAAGTAATGGTTAAGAAAAATAAAATAACTTTCTTTTATATTGAAAAGTAACAAAAGTAAATAAAAAGTTTTTTTTTTTTAATTGATAGTGGCATGATAGCCTAGAAAAAGTTAATAGAGGGAATAGCTTGAAACTGTTTGATTAACCGCCACCAGGTCCTTCTTATATATCTTTATCAACCAACAGCTTTCCTGGCTCTACTGCATTCAAGCATGTTTATGTGCTTAATTATTAGATTGGGAACACAACATTAACCAAAAAATTTGGAGCATTTGAAGGAGTCATTTTAGCTATCATATTAATTTGTAGCTTGAGAGACTGAGATTATATTGTGAGATTGACGAACTGCAACAATCCACGATTGCAAACCTTGATATGAAGAATCTAATTGAGCATGACAACATAATATTTAGTATTCTCAAAAAATAAATAATTGAGCATGACAACATATTTTTGGGGTGGTGGTGGGGAGCGTGGGGAGGGTGAGGGGGGTGGGGTTATAAGCAATTTTAACGATCCCTGTATGTAGACTTTTTTTTTTTTTTTTGGGTTGAGAAAGTCTGTATGTAGACTTAAATCTAGCAATTTGACAATAATGGTTTTTAACCTATCTATACAATAATGCAACATCACTGTCATCATTTACGTCACTCAGTTTCTGTGGCACCTAAATCTCTTATACTTTGGTAAGTTTTATTATAAATAATATTTTTTTTTTTTGGAGAAAGTTATTACAAACAAATTATTACAAAGAGATGTCATTTACCAAATAAACCTTAAAAATAAAAATAAATAAATAACACTTACGTCAAAGGTTGATTCTTTCTTCTTACAAAAATGTTCTTGTTAGTCAAAAGGGTCTCAAGAAATTTCAAATCCAACAGAAAGATATTTCTTATTGAAATGAAGAACTTATGGGTCCCTCTCACAAGAGAGAAGAAGTCTATGAATCGTGCAAATCGACGTAGTTGATTACGTATACAACTCATATAATATGAGCAACAAATAATTGCGTGGTTAATAGCGGTAAAAATGACGCATGAGAGGCTCTGGTGGTGTAGTAAAGGATTTCTCACATTCATATTATTTAGAGACAGACTATTTTGGGTTGATAAAAAAAAATGATATTAGTAGTAGGCCAAATTATAACTAGTAATAACCTACCATTTAAAATTTGTTATAAAAATATTATAAACATGATATTACTTTAATTTTTAAGATGAGATGCAAAACTTACGTTTGGGTCCATTTGCTTGCACTAAGTGAATGAATGGTTCCTGCCGTATGGTGACAACTTACAAGCCCAAGCCCCCCTCCCCCCTAAAGACTCTAGTAATGAACATGGGATTTCCTAATGGGGTAAGGGTTGTGCACTAAACCAATTAAGATGTTGACATATGACAATTATTTAATGTGTCCAAATTCCAATAGGTCCAATGCACAGATGGACCCAAGTCAATTCCATCCTAATGATCGGTTGGTCTTTCTACCAAGCGTAAGAGAAATGTAAAATATTGACTCTCTCAAAATTTAAAATTGGCATCTAAAATTTTTGAACTAGTCCTATAAATATAAAATATTGTGGACGTATCACTTTTCAAATTAAAGTGGCAAAAAAAAAAAAAAAAAACCCAAAGAAAAAAAAAAGAATGAATCTAGTACAAAAAGCATAACAAAAAAAAAATTCTCCATTGGCCATTCCTCAGTCCATAGCTCTCCAAATATTAGCAAAGCCCGAAATCTCCTTCTAACATATTCCAAATCCAAGAACAAAAACAAAACAAATCTGTATCATACAACTATTTTGTCATTTTTGTGTGCATCCACGAATGCCGTTTCCTTGGCTCCAGGCTCCTGCTCCTGCTCCAATTAATTCCAATGGAAACCATTTGTATCTCTCTGTTTTTGCTATTATGTACTGTCATTCTTTTTTATTGCAAGTTATGTTTTGGGGGAAGATACAATAAAGCTACTAGCTAAATATGTGGTTAAAAAGAAAGTAGCTTTTTATGTGTCGTACAGCACTTAAAAAATGTGGCAAAAGGTGAATTGATGTTTGTGTTTTTGTTTATAATATATTATTATGTTGTATATAAAAATGGTATGGTTAAGTTTATAACTTAAATTATATATACATACTGACAGATGTAATTGTATTTTGTATTATTATCTTGCTTCAAACTTTATTTGGTCTTATTTGGTTAGCTTTTTTTATGTGTCCATTACATCTGAAACTCGAATTTTTCTTTTCCCATTTTAAGTATCAAAATTATCAAAAAAAACTCTTGAATGACTCTTTTATAATTTATAAATGACTTGTGTTTAATTTTTATGACATAAATTACTTGCTTGGGGTCTTCCATTTAAATTTTTTTTTTTAAATAAAAATAAAACTTTAAGAATTTTGTTACATTTAGCTCCCCCCCCCCCCCCTCTACAAAAAAGTTCCCGACTCCGCCAGAGAAAATTTTAATTCCTGTTCAAGCCTAAACTAAAGCATCAATGGGTTGAAACTCGAAAGAGGTATGAGAGGGAGGACTATATCCTATTGTAAAGTCTAACAACAAAAAGATAATAATAATAATAGTAACTTTGAGATTTGAGTGGCTGCTGATATATTGACAGTACTGGGAAGCGCCAAGCATTTGATTTTGATGTCACCGTCGCACTCGCACACCAGATGACAGGTCCAGATCCAACAAAACGTCTGGATTTTGAGTGCACTGGCATGTCCCCCTCCCCCCACCCCTGTTGGTGTTGGTCAGGCACTTACAAACAATAAGTTTCATGATAGACTTACTTTAGCATTTAATCACCAAATATCACATACCCTACTCGCACGTCTCTCTCTCTCTCCCCCTCATACACACCCCGAAGAGAGAATTCGAGTTGTCATTTGAGCAAGTGGGGGACTTCATTTGAGTTGTAGTACGTACCCATCAAAAAATAATAATAAAATGTACATCAAGCTGATGTTGACGCACCAGGTATAGTATAAGGAGAATATACTCTGGTTTCTCTGAACTAAGGAAGCTCTGCTCTCTCAGCTCACTTAGACTGTAGAACGTTTTGTCCCTTCTAGTAAGGTGTGAGGTCCCTACGGCAACAGTGTTACCTGTAGGTTTTTTTGGGGGGTTTCTGTATTCTTTTTTGGGATGGGAAACACGAGAGAGAGTGATTTGGATACGTGACAATGGAAAGTCTTACTAAGCATTGGAGCAGTGGCGGCACCACTCAGAATCTAGGGTAAAAAAAAATTTATACTCCCTCCGTTTCACTTTGTTTGTTCTATTTGAAAAGTCAACATGTTTAAGGGAATATTATTTATTGTCTTGTCTACCTTTTAAAAATGTATAAGTTTTCAAAAGTACTCTTAAATAAATTTATTAAAAAATTGAATTAGTAAATTAATAGGGGTATAATAGGAACATTAGTAAATTAATAACTTTTTTTTTTAGAAACAGGACAATATTTTGGGACATCCCCAAATAGAATAGAGGACAAACAAAGTGGGACGGAGGGAGTATATAATAATTTAAATTTTTTTATTTGTTTACCCTTAAAAAAAATAGAAACACCTCAGGCAATATCAAGAACACCCTCAAAATTTATATGCCAAACAAATTTGAACTAAAATCTAAAAAAAAAAAAAAAAATTGAAATAGAGAATTTAAAAAAAAAAAAAAAAAAGTCCAACATCAATCCTAAACAAATGCCCAACAGGCCTAAGAGCATCTACAGCAGTGAAGCTAAAAATTTAGCTTTTTCACTCCACCAAAAGTTACTTTATCTATTTTACCTACATACATGCTCCAGCAGTAGATCTATTTTAGTTTTCAACACAATAAAATAATATAAATATCACAATAAAATAATATAACCACTACAATAAAATAATATATCTCACTACCAAAAAAAAAAAAATCCACAGCACCAACCACAACCACCTCTACCATCAGCCACAGCCACAACCACAGCCACAACCTCCACCACCAGCCACCAGTCCACAGTAAGGGAAAAAAAAAAAACCAACCCAAATCTCCAATCTTTTTCCTCAACCCAGATCAAACAAAATCACCAATCACAAACAAAATAAAAATAAAAAAATGCGGCACAACCACCACCAAGGCACCAATACAGCATCACCAACAAACCCACAGTCACCACAAAACAAACCCACAGCACACCACAAAACAAACCCACAGCCACAAACCATAAATCGGACTCACAGATCACAAATCAAACCCACACCGATATGACCCACCACCACCACCATCTCCACCATGACCCCTGAAATCCAGCAACCCAAATGCCGAAACCCACCAAACCCAAATCCAGCTACCCAAACGTCGAAACCACACACCGATCTCAACCCCAATACCAACGCACACCGGAGCACAACCACGACCCAACGGCGGAGTGTAGGTAAGGGAAGTCACTTCGATCCACGAGGCCGGAGCACAACCACGATCCACGAAAAGCCACTTCGATCCACAAGGCCGGAGAACAACCACAACCCAGCGGCCGGAGCACAACATTGAGAGAGTTTGCTTGAGAGAGTTTTGAGAGATGAGATGAGAGCTGAAAGATGGAGTGACTGAGAGAGGCAAGGTGTGGGTTTTTAATAAAATAATCGGGTCGGTAGAATAAAATAAAATTTTTTTTTAGCTCTCATGAATAGTGCACATCTATTTATAGATGTGCACTGTAGCAATAGAGCTAAAAAAAATAGATTTAGCTCCACTATTGGAGCATCACTTTGGTGTTTGAAGAGCTAAATTATAGCAATATACCTACACAGCTGCAAATGCTCTAACCCAAACATATTCTCAAAAAAAAAA
Organism: Quercus lobata; assembly: GCF_001633185.2. NCBI lineage: Eukaryota > Viridiplantae > Streptophyta > Magnoliopsida > Fagales > Fagaceae > Quercus > Quercus lobata. The sequence continues at coordinate 87,799,404 of NC_044905.1, forward strand.
AAAAAAAAAAAACCATAGAAGTACCAAATGGCTCATGTCACCTTGAGGCCTAACACCACTTTATTGGTCATTGTTAACATTTAGCTGGTTATCCCTTCGTCTGTTCACCTCCCTTTTTTTTTTTTTCTTTTTCTTTTTTCTCTTCTTCTTATCTGTTGTTTAGACAACAGTTGCACCCCCTTGATCCTTTTGTTTTGTGTGGTTCTTGTAGTCTTATTTTGTGTGTACTGACACCACACGTGTAGACATTGATATTTGAAATAAGTTCGAAATTTCAATGACGTCTTTTATTTCAAATTTTCAACTATTGTCACTCACTAGTTTTATATTTTTATTAATTAATAGGCTGATATGTGAGCTAGAGATAAACAATAACTTGCCACTCCAGTACTCACCCACCCACAGTCACATAGAGGGATATTTTTTTTTTATATATTATATAACTACAATGTTACACACTAAAATATATTTACGTTGTTGGTTTCTTTCTTTTTTTTTTTTTTTTGATGAACTTGTTGGTTTCTCTAAAGTATATATTATTATTGTTGTTATTGACTAGATGAGTGACATAAATTTATCATTTTAAAATTATATATATATATATTAGCGGTAATTCCGAAACAGTACACCGGTATTGATCGGTATCCGAAATATATCATACCACTAGCCAAATCGGTATAGCCTCTGGTATGGCATTGACTTCCTTGATACGAATAGGCGTAAGGCATTGTCATTGATAAGCCTCATCAGATGAGCTCGTTGCCATCCCATAGTAGCTTCTTCAGTTTTCTTCTCTTCCTCGTTGTCACTCTCTTTCTTTTGGCATTTCTGGTCTAGGTTTCTAAACAAAATGTTAGCAAAGAAACCTGTAAGGACACGATTTGGTGACGAACCTAAACAGTATTGGGTTCGTACGTAAAAGGCCCAGACAATATGATTTGTAGAGCGTGGGTGTAAAGAGCTAGGTTAACTGTGGTATCTACCTCCAAGATTTTCTCTCAAGACCATACAAGGTTTTCCTTCTTTTTCGTTGGTATAATCAACGTTTTTTTTTTTAAGTCCCTAGTGTTACTCTCTCTCTCCTCCTTCTTACTTCTTTCTCTTCAGTTTTATGTGTGTTCTTCTTTTTTCTCGATCCCCTTCTTCATGTTCTTCGTTTAGTTTATATACTCCCCTTCGCGATCCATCCTCGCCGAACACGTGTAGATTGTGTCCGGGGGATTTCTTTCTGTCCCATCTGGCACCTCCTGGAACTTCCTATGGGCAGCTGTAAGGCTGCTTCCCTACTGCTCAGGTATCACCTCCACATTAATGCGGCCAGAGAGTTGGTTGAGAGGTCATTAATGCGGAGGCAGCTATAGTTTCAGATATTTGTTTGCCTTATCTCTTTCATCTTTAGTCGGCTACTCTACCCTTTGAGATGACCTAATTCTGAGATCTGATCGCGGTGAGACCACGTCCTGATCGTCCTCGGACGCGATCGTCCTCGGACGCATACTGCCGAGGAGCATGACGTCCTCGGACGGGTATACGGCCTCGGATGGGCCACTGGCCCAACAATCCTCAACCAATTCTGAATCCTATGGGCCTATCAACCGAATGATCCCCACAATAGCCCCTCAAAATCCTACTTTTCGACTCCTCAGGAGAAAAGGTGGGTTTTGACGTCATGAGCCTGCACCTGTGCGCGTTTCGGGGCATGCCCCTGACGCTTCAGCGCCCCGATTTTGGCAGCATTAAATTCTGACAACTCCCCTGTCTCCCACGTTCGACGGTTAGATCCAAATCAAACGGTAGGGGGTTTCTCTTGTTTTGTGAGCGGGAATTTCGCCGCTCACAATCTTCACATGACTATAAAGGCGTTCCCAAATTAAACCTGTACCTTACCCTTAATGGTTACGCGGTTCCAAGGCCTATACACTGAACCTGCCTTCTTCCTGTCTTCACTGTTCTCCTGGCGACTACAAATAATCGTACGTTGTCCGAGGTCCTTCCTTTGAACCTGTAAGTCCTCTCGAAGCTTTTACCATTTTTATTCAAAATCAAAAAGTTTTTTTTTTTTTTTACTAAGTTTCTTTAGAAAAAATGGGGAAACAGAGGAATCCCTTTCGGTGTCTCGTTGACTCCGAGGAGGGTATTAGAAACTTCCGCATGAAGTACAATATCCCACCAACGGTAGGGATGAGGTATGCGGCCCAAGGGGAGTGGGTTGACGCCAGGCAAACTGGGGAAGTGGTTATCCCCATGATTGCCTTTATTGAAGGAGGGATGACCATCCCCATGGGTAGTATCACTAGGGGTTACCTTAATTTCTTTAGGCTATCCCCCACCCAATGCGCTCCCAATATGTTTAGGATTCTGGGAAGTATAGACGCTCTGAATCAGAGAATGGGTCTAAATCTATCCCATCACGACGTGAATTGGGTGTACAGCCTTCACCGCCTAGCTGACCAGGACTACTATCTCAAGTCGAGATATCCTGAAGTAAGGTTGATTCAGTGCCTCCCTACTTCAAATAAGCACCTAAAAGAAGATTTCCTCATTTTTTCTGGGGAATGGCATGATGGTCTATCTTGCCCGACAGTGGAGGGAACGCCAGGTGGGTGCGAAGTTATAGACCTATGCTACTTAGCTCATGATCACATTTTAATCACCTTTATTATTTTCGCGTCTCACAACTTTTAACTTTAAAATCAACGGTCTTGCAGATAGACGCTACACGAAGCCCAATCTCAGATTGGTCAATAAAGCGAGCCTAGACAGATTATTGAGAGCTGAAATATACGTGAACGAGGCTGATGGTCAGCTACGAGCAGCACATTTAATTCTCGGATATACCCCCCTTTCTTTTGGCTTTCAGGCGCCGAAATGCGTGATTAGGGCACGCGATCCTCGGCTTCGCCGTGTCAGTGTTGCCTACGAAGGATTCATCGTTCCAAAGGGTATTCCACTTCCCGAACACACACCTCTCACAGAACCTCTTTCCGTGGCCAGCGTCTCAGCGGGGCTTTCTTCACCCTCACCTTCCCTCAAGAAAAAGGGGACCAATAGGAGAAGGAAAAGGGAAACAAGCAAGCAAACCGTTGTAACAGTATCGGAATCCACGGATGATTTTGAGATTTTCGATTAGCCCTCAAACCCCGAGGAAAGTTCTGACGAGATGGGGGTAAAAAGGATACCCCAAAAAAGCCTAATTGAGCTGATAGAAGGTCAACAGGGAAAGTCTACACCTGCCCCAACAGTACCATCCCAGGTTTCATCTCTTCCAGCTAGGTCTCCTCCTCCAGTCCCCCGCCACCCTCCTCAATCATTTCCGCAAACAGCACCACCAAGCACTGCCGAGCCAGAGAAGCGCAGAGAGCAGAAAGGTAAGGGGGTGGCAGATGCGAGCAAATCCCGTCCCACTCGAGAGGAGGATGTCCAACGAGCGGCAAAGCAGCAGAAAACCAGACAGCCCTCTATGCGGGGCCAAGAGAAATCCGATTCCCCACATCCCGATTCACAAGCGTGGCTGCCAGTTCCTATGCTCGGTGGGGAACCCCAGCGAGACGATGCCTCTGTAAGGGATTATAATGGCGGCATAGGGTGTCATGTGGCCTCGGCCATAGAGGAGGCCTTATTGCTCCCAAAGGATATGGCTGAGCTAAAGAATGTGAGGAAGAATCAACTCATCCTTGACAATAAACGATATTTGGGCATGGTGAGAAGCTATCTTTTATACTGCTTCATTCTGTGACTGTTACTTACTAATGCGCACTTTTCATTAACTATAACACTAACTCACCCCCCCTTTTTATTTTTTACAGATCATCCAAAATACCTTCAAGCTAGATGAGATGCTCAATGCTTGTTCCAACCAGCTAGATGGTGAAAGGAAAAGAAGGGTAATGGCTGTTCAAACCTTGTCCAAATCTGAACAGGATCTAACCGTCGCAAGGAAAAAGCTACAGGTCGAGGAAGAAGCTCGCAAGAGTGCTGAATCGTCATCAGAAGGCTACCAGAAGCAGGCCGAGGAACAGGCCAAGCTTCTGCGCGAAGCGAATGCTGAGCTGAAGAAAACTCAGGAGCAAGTTCTTGTCCTTAAGAAACATCTAGAAGAAACTCAGAGGTTAAGGGAAAGAGCCGAAAAGCTTAAAGAACAAGCCGAGAAAGCAAAAATCGAGTCTGAGAAGGCAATGGGTGAAGCCGAGCAGAGGGGCTACGAAATCGGGATAGCTGAAACTGAGAAAGCGTTAAGAGCCGAAGTTCTGGAGGTTTGCCGCATCTTCTGTGCGAGAACCTGGAGCGAGGCTCTTAACCGTGCTGGGGTTGAAGCCTCATCTGAACTACATAAGCTAGAGAGCGTATATTACCCCGAAGCGATACGCTCCTCAGCTCTTCAACCACACCAAGCTGATACTCCAGCCCCAGCTATTAACCCCAGCGAGGAGGTTTTACCTCGCAACTCCCCTCCAGGAGCTTCTCCAAACAAATCCACCACTGCTTCGAAGACATATACGGTCTCACAGGGTTTTCAACAAGAATTGGACTCCACAGTTCAATCGGCTGGGGGCATCATCAAGAAGTAAAAAGATGGAAACTGCTTTGTAATTGTAATTTAGACACTTAGTAGAGGACTTTCTCGCTTACTTTCTTATCATTCTGATGGTTCTAAGTTATCTTTACACTTACTTACTTTGTCGTTGTAATTTTGGATGGATTCATTTCAGACGCCTCTTTTATTGTACTCCAATCTTGTATTCGAAGCTCTCTCTTTCTGACTCCTTAACGAATGTTCATAGGGCATTACTTTTACTAAGATTATGATTTAGAAAACTCATCACCACTCTTTCTGCCATTTAATAATTCAATGCACAACTTAGCAGGTAAGTTTCTACCGAATTAGTGGTCTAAGGATTTGACATAACATAGTTTCTGTTTAGCAATTCAGTATGAATGACAGGATGTTAATTTCCACTAAGTTTGCGATCCAGGGACCTGGCATAACTCAGTTTCTGTTTAACAATTAAGTATGAATGATAGGATGTTAATTTCCACTAAGTTTGCGATCCAAGGACCTGGCATAACTCAGTTTCTGTTTAACAATTCAGTATGAATGATAGGATGTTAATTTCCACTAAGTTTGCGATCCAAGGACCTGGCATAACTCAGTTTCTGTTTAACAATTCAGTATGAATGATAGGATGTTAATTTCCACCAAGTTTGCGATCCAAGGACCTGGCATAACTCAGTTTCTGTTTAACAATTCAGTATGAATGATAGGATGTTAATTTCCACTAAATTTGCGATCCAAGGACCCGGCATAACTCAGTTTCTGTTTAACAATTCAGTATGATAGGATGTTAATTTCCACTAAGTTTGCGATCCGAGGACCCGGCATAACTCAGTTTCTGTTTAACAATTCAGTATGATAGGATGTTAATTTCCACTAAGTTTGCGATCCGAGGACCCGGCATAACTCAGTTTCTGTTTAATAATTCAGTATGATATGACAGGATGCGGGACTCATAGAATGCATATTTGACGTAAGTTAAAAGAGAATATTTGAATTAAAACTTCTTTACTAATAATAATACCTTCTGAGATTATTTACATTCCAAGGATGGAGTACAGGTTTTTCGTCTAGATCCTCTAGATAATAAGCCCCTATTCCAGCTACAGAAGTAATTCGATACGGTCCCTCCCAATTGGGTCCTAGTTTTCCCCAGCTTGGATTCTTAGTGGCCCCCAGGACCTTTCTCAGCACCAGGTCGCCTATGGCTAACGGCCTCATCCTCACATTGCTATCGTAGCACTGCTTGAGTTTGTGCTGGTAGTAAGCTAGCCGAACCATCGCGCTTTCCCTCCGTTCTTCAATCAGGTCTAAACTTTTTTCCAACATCGCATCATTATTACTCGAAGAGAATGCACTGGTCTTTAATGTCGGGAATCCAGTTTCCAGCGGAATAACGGCCTCGGCTCCATAGGTCATGGAGAAAGGAGTTTCTCCCGTCGAACGCCGGGGCGTTGTCCGATACGTCCAAAGCACATGTGGGAGTTCCTCCACCCATCTTCCTTTCGCGTCGTCTAGTCTCTTCTTAAGCCCATGGACAATGACTTTGTTAACAGCTTCAGCCTGCCCATTGCCTTGCGGATAAGCTGGAGTGGAATATCTGTTTCTTATTCCCAGTTCTGAACAGTATTTCCTAAAGGCATTGCTATCGAACTGGAGCCCGTTGTCCGAAACAAGAGCTCGTGGGATTCCAAATCGCGTAACAATGTTCTTCCAGACAAACTTCTTCACATCTACGTCCCGGATGTTCGTCAAGGGTTCAGCCTCAACCCATTTGGTGAAGTAGTCTGTGCCGACCAGCAGGTACTTCTTGTTTCCTATAGCTTTAGGAAAAGGGCCGACAATGTCTAGCCCCTATTGTGCAAAGGGCCAAGGACTTGAGAGAGGGTTAAGAACTCCTCCAGGTTGGTGGATATTCGGAGCATATCTTTGACACTGATCACACTTCTTAACGTACTCCTGCGCTTCTTTCTGCATATTCGGCCACCAATAACCTTGCGTTAGTGCTCGGCATGACAGGGATCTTCCTCCTGTGTGGCTTCCACAAATACCCTCATGCAACTCTTCCAGGATTAATTCTGCTGCCTCGGGAGACACGCAGAGCAAGTATGGCCCAGAGAAGGATCGTCTATATAGCTTTTTATCTTCGGATAACCAGTACCGAGGTGCTCTCCTTCGTATTTTCTCAGCTTCTACCTTATCTTCGGGCAACACATCACTGTCGAGAAATTTTAATATAGGGTCAATCCAGCACGACGTCAAACTAGCTTGGCGAATTTGGCAAATCTCCTTTTCTGGTGAAGTGGGGGTATGCAAGTTTTCCACGATAATTACCCGTGGGAAATTTCGTGCTGAGGAGGTGGCAAGGGTCGCTAAGGAGTCTGCGTGGGTATTCTCGCCTCGTGGAATATGTAATACGTCAAACGACTCGAACTCTGTTCGCATATGCCTAACCCGGTTCAGATACCCTTGCATTCTCGGGTCTCTGGCCTCCAACTCTCCAGTCACCTGGCCAACGACCAGCTTCGAGTCCGAGAACAGTTTCACTGCCTTTCCACCCATTTTATGGACCATGCTCATTCCCATTATCAGAGCTTCGTACTCTGATTCATTGTTAGTAGCTGAGAACCCCAGCCTTAGCGACTTCTCAATGATGACCTCTTCGGGAGATATCAGGACCAATCCCAGTCCAGCTCCCCGTTGGTTTGCGGCCCCATCCACGTATACCTTCCATACCGGCCCTCCTGGCGCGGATATTATGCCAACCGATTTTTCATCCATGTGATCTTGATTCCTACTAACTTCCTCAGGGCACTCAGCGAATTCCGCTACTAGATCGGCGAGTACTTGACCCTTCACAGAGGTGCGGGGCATGTATTTGATGTCGAAAGCACCCAGAATCGTCCCCCACTTGGCAATTCTGCCGGTATAGTCAGCACTTCTAAGTATGGATTTGAGAGGCAATTGGGTCAAAACAACTACAGTGTGAGCTTGAAAATAGTGTGGAAGTTTACGTGTCGCATGGACGACTGCCAGTATGGCCTTCTCTAACGGCAGATATCTCACCTCCGCTTCATGGAGGGATTTGCTTACATAATATACCGGCCTCTGGACGCCATTGTCTTCTCGCATCAAGACGAAACTGACTGCGTGTGGAGCTACCGCCAGATAGGCATACAATATCTCGTCCACTTCAGGGCTAGACATGATCGGCGGTTTGGATAAATAATTTTTCAACTGCTGGAACGCCTCAACACACTCCTCGGTCCATTCGAATCCCTGCCACTTATGTAACAGACGGAAAAAAGGACGACACCTTTCGGCTGACCTGGAAATGAATCGGTTTAACGCAGCGGTCATCCCCGTCAACCTCTGCACTTCCTTTGGATTCCGGGGCGCTTGCAAACTGTTAATAGCCCTAATCTGATCTGGATTAACCTCAATTCCCCTATGGGTCACCATGTACCCCAAGAATTTTCCTGAACCTACGCCAAAGGAGCACTTCGAAGCATTCAGGCGCAACCTGTGTTCTCTCAGTATCCCGAAGATGCTAGTGAGGTCCTCCACATGTTCAGTGACTACCTTGCTTTTCACTACCATGTCATCAATATAAACTTCAATACTTCTGCCCAGCTGTGGCTCGAACATTTTCGTCATCATGCGTTGGTAGGTAGATCCAGCATTTTTCAGACCGAAAGGCATCACCTTGTAATGGTAGTTCCCAACCGGGGTCACGAAAGCGGTCTTTTCTTGATCATCGGTGGCTAACGGTATTTGGTGATACCCTTGAAAGGCATCCAAGAAGCTCATCCTAGGGTGGCCCACGGTCGCATCCACTAGCTGGTCAATCTTCGGCATAGGAAATGGGTCTTTGGGGCATGCCTTATTAAGATCCGTGAAATCCACGCACATTCGCCACTTCCCCGTCTTCTTCTTCACTACCACCGTGTTGGCCAGCCATTGGGGGTAAAAGACTTCTTTGATAGCCCCAGCTTGTTTGAGCTTGGCAACTTCACTTCGGACTGCCTCGGCATGCTCTTTCGATGGTCGCCGAGGAATTTGCCTTCTGGGGGGAACGGCAGGGTTTACATTGAGTTGGTGACAAATAAAATTTGGGTCTACTCCTGGAGCCTCATACGGGTCCCATGCAAAGACGTCCACATTAGTTCGGAGGAACTCCAGCAAACTCGCTTTCTCTTCCAGAGGCAACTTGGCCCCAACCCGGAAGAATTTCTCTGGATCATCAGCAACGGTCACCTTCTCCAGATCTTCACACTCTACCCCATTGGTTGGTACGTCTAAACCTGATGCTGGGATCTTTAATTGCTATGACTCATTATCGGCTGTAGCCGAGGTTTCTGCCTCAGGCCGATGCAGTATAGCCGCTACCTGGCATTGCCGAGCAGCCGCTTGGTTCCCTACTATCTCCAGCACTTGGTCTCCGGACGGGTACTTCACCTTCTGATGCAGGGTAGATGAAACCGCTTTAAGTGTGTGAAGCCAGGGTCTGCCCAGGATAGCCGTATACGGAGAAAAAACATCTACGACAATAAAATCCACCTCCACCACCTCCGTGCCTGACTGCACGGGCAACCTGATTAGCCCCATGGGAATGACTAACCTTCCCTCAAAACTGACCAGAGGGGAATTATAGGTTGTCAAGTCCTGCTGCTTCAAACCAAGCCCCTTGTACAAATCCGGATACATCACATCCGCTGCACTTCCCTGATCAACCATCACCCTTCGGACATCGTACCCACTGATCCTCAGCGTTACCACCAAGGCATCCTCATGGGGTTGTATGGTTCCCTCCAAATCTTCGTCTGAAAAACCCAAAACCAAGGAGACACGCTTCTTGGCTCTCTTCCATGCTTGAGAACGATCCTCAGCCGGGGACCGGGACACCGACAACACTCTGGTGGGGCAAGATCCAGTCCTCCCTGGGGCCGCAAAGATAACGTTGATTGTACCCCGAGGGAGCCTTGATGAAGCATCCCCACGCACCTCGGAACCTGCTTGGCTCGCCCTTCCACTGGAGTGATGTAAGAGCTGTCTTAATTTTCCTTCCCGGACCAACTGCTCCAAATGGTCCCATAAAGTTCTGCAGTTGTCTGTCGTGTGTCCATGGTCCTGATGGTAATGGCAATACAAACTCGGGTTGCGTTTTGTAGGCTCTCCTGCCATCCTGTTAGGCCATTTGAAAAATGGCTCGTCCTTTATTTTCTCCAAAACCTGCCGAACAGGCTCCCGAAATACCGCATTAACGACCTGGGCGTCTGCCGAGGCCGACTGGCCAACAAAGTCCCGCCTTGGTCGGTTGTTATTATAACGATCCGACCTGAAATCCCTCCTCTCCTGAGGGATCATCTTGGCCTTTCCTTTCCCCTGAAGCTGATCCTCCTCTATCCTTTTGTACTTCTCTATTCTGTCCATCAGTTGGCGCACACTGGTAACAGGTTTACCCGTCAAGGATTTCCTCAAGTCGTGATCAGCTGGGAGGCCAGCTTTGAAAGTGGTTATGGCCACAGCGTCATTCTTCCCTCCTATTTCGTTGAACATCTCCCAGTACCTATCCGAATAACTCTTGAGAGTCTCGCCCTCTCGCATAGACAAGGTCAACAAGGACCCCAGCGGCAAAGGAGTCCTGCTGCATGTAATAAAACGAGCACCAAAAGCTTGGGTCAGTGCTTTGAAAGATCCAATAGAGTTGGCCCTTAAGCCATTGAACCACCTCATCGCCGTCGGACCCAAGCTCGACGGAAAAATCTTGCACATCAGGGCATCATCCCTGGAATGAATAGCCATCTTCTGGCTGTAATAGCTTACATGTTCCACCGGATCCAAATGGCCATCATACAGAGAGAACGTAGGTTGATTGAACCGCCGAGGATGGGTAGCATCATCTATGCTTCTTGTGAAGGGTGACCTGGAAATTTGACTCAAGGCTTTGTTCATGGCATCGTTTCCCACACCCCTACTAGTTGGACTTTTACGCCTACGCCTATGGCGACGCTCCTCTTCGTAGGAGAAAGTCTCACTCTGCGGAGTTCTCGATCTCCGCCTGTAACTAGTTCCATCCGACTCCCCGGATGATAGTTCGGAGCGAGGTGGGGAACGTTCCCGTCGTGCATGACGTAACTCTCTCTTCAAGTTCGCAATTTCACGTTGCAGATCCCCATCATGCTTCACGTGGGAAACGTGACTCTTCCCGCGTGTACGGGTTCTCGTGATGTGAGTAGTATGTATGCTCCCCTCTTGGACTTCCCTCCGTTAGGGACTTTTTCGAGGACCATCATGCTGAGAGCCCCTTGACTCCGCCTGATGCGGGCTGATATCCCCTTGATGCAGCCCCGCTGCGGGGTGAGGCAGTTCCACTCCTTCCATCGAAAACGTTGTATCGGAGGTTGTACAAGCTAACACAAGCTTTTCCCACAGACGGCGCCAATTGTAAGGACACGATTTGGTGACGAACCTAAACTGTATTGGGTTCGTACGTAAAAGGCCCAGACAATATGATTTGTAGAGCGTGGGTGTAAAGAGCTAGGTTAACTGTGGTATCTACCTCCAAGATTTTCTCTCAAGCCCATACAAGGTTTTCCTTCTTTTTCGTTGGTATAATCAACGTTTTTTTTTTTTTAAGTCCCTAGTGTTACTCTCTCTCTCCTCCTTCTTACTTCTTTCTCTTCAGTTTTATGTGTGTTCTTCTTTTTTCTCGATCCCCTTCTTCATGTTCTTCGTTTAGTTTATATACTCCCCTTCGCGATCCATCCTCGCCGAACACGTGTAGATTGTGTCCGGGGGATTTCTTTCTGTCCCATCTGGCACCTCCTGGAACTTCCTATGGGCAGCTGTAAGGCTGCTTCCCTACTGCTCAGGTATCACCTCCACATTAATGCGGCCAGAGAGTTGGTTGAGAGGTCATTAATGCGGAGGCAGCTATAGTTTCAGATATTTGTTTGCCTTATCTCTTTCATCTTTAGTCGGCTACTCTACCCTTTGAGATGACCTAATTCTGAGATCTGATCGCGGTGAGACCACGTCCTGATCGTCCTCGGACGCGATCGTCCTCGGACACATACTGCCGAGGAGCATGACGTCCTCGGACGGGTATACGGCCCCGGATGGGCCACTGGCCCAACAATCCTCAACCAATTCTGAATCCTATGGGCCTATCAACCGAATGATCCCCACAAAACCCAAGGGACGAGAACAAGACACAAGATGACTTCCACTGTTTCACACCTACCCACTTTCTACTTCTTATTAAATGCTTCTTTTATTTATTTATTTATTTATTTATTTTTAACAAAAGTTATTAATGGGCAGACAAACCAACGTGGTTTATCTGCCACTCTTTTACTTATTTTATTTTATTTTTTTGAATTTTGTTTTAATTTCTTAGAAAATCGTTTATAGTTTTCTATTCTTTTTCTTTTTGACCACTCCTATGTAGAAGGCTTATTATGCTTTTTAATTTTTTTTATTGAGTTGTGAAATTAGCTTAAAATAATTTGAATAAAAGAGGTAAAATTTTGAAATGTAATTAGATATATTAATTTATATAGAATTTTTTTTAGACTGTTAGTAGTTAGTAAAAAAAAATTAATGAAACAACTAAACAACAATAATTAATAATTTAATTAACTAATACATTATAAAAGACAAATAAATTAAATTATGTTAGGCTAAACAACAATTAATAATTTTATAATTAATAAAACAACAATACAACAAACTATAGTTTATAAAAGACAAACAAATTTATGAAACAACTAAACAACAATTGTAAGGACACGATTCGTAACGAATCGTAGCGGTGTTGGGTTCGTACGTAAAAAGGCCCAAATAATATCATTTGTAGAGCGTGGGTTTAGAAGGCTAGGCCTTAGTCACCAGGCGATGGGTTTTTCGTGGTATTCGTGCGTGTCTAGGTTATCTTCACCCATGGAGTCTTTCTCCTGGAGGTGGACTGGGAGGCTCTGGTTTTTTGGCCATTTTTCCCAACCTCCTCTTTAGGTTACTTATTTTTCCTTTTATATTTGTCTGCGTTCATTGTCCTTCGTCCACGTATAGGGTCAACCTTTCCAAGATAGATACTTGTCCCATCAGCCCATACTCAAAGTCGTTGGGGGTGGTTGTAAAAGCCAAAGAATGCGGCTCTGTCAGGTTCAGAGCATTGAATGGCAGTAAGGGCAGCTTTCCCTGGATATTTTAGATCTTTCTTCCAAGTTTCAGTCCTATACCGTTTTTACCCCTCTTTCTGGGGGGACTTTGGGTCTGCCGAGGACTGAATTGCCCTCGGCGGTATCCAAAGGCTATCTTGTCGAGCTTGGGCCATAGCCCTCCTTGGCTTGGGCCTTTGGATTCTCCCCGGCGGTATCCATAGGCTATCTTGTCGAGCTTGGGCCATAGCCCTCCTTGGCTTGGGCCTTTGGATTCTCCCCGGGTAGATGGGCCTGGCCCATAAATCATTTGGGCCCCACAACAATAATTAATAATTTTATTAATATTTCAAATGAACTTATAGCTCATTGTTCAGGTACCTTTGTTCATTTCATTTCATTTCATTTTTTTTTTTTCTTTTTGAGGTTTTTTGGTGTACAGAATGCAAATTTGTTTTGGTTTTAAGAACTTTTTTTTTTTTTTTTTTGGGTACAAACTTCATGCTGGCCAAATCTTGAATTTCAGTCGGTATTTACCGAAACGTCCCAAAACACCCAAAATAGACTGAAATGATCTGAAATTTTTTCAAAGTGGAATAGGAACACCCTGGACAAAATTACTAGAGCCGCCACTGCATTAGAGCAACCTCTCTCTCAACGATAGGTAAGGGGGTGGGTTTCATCTAGCAAAGGAAAAAAGTTCGAGTGAGTGGATTATTGCAGCAAAATTCCTAACAAAATGTGCTCTAAACATGGAGGCAATCATACGTACTTTTAACACTCTGTGGAGGTCAAAGAATGGATTCAAAGTTAGAAACGCAGGAGACCATGTGATGTTATTTGTCTTTGACAATAAGGAGGAAGTGGATAAGATCTTTGCAGCATTACCCTGGAGTTTCGACAGACACATAATGCTTATACAACGTTATGAGAAGAAGCTACATGTACGTGAATTGTTTTTTAGTCATGTAGCAATATGGGTTCAGATTCATGACATCCCAGCTACCTTCATGACATGCGAGGTTGCAAAAGAGTTGTGTGAAAACGTGGGCATGGTGGATAGGACTATTGATTTTTCTGACATAGTTGGTGGGAGTTTTATGAGAGTGCGGGTGGTAATTGACGTAGCTCTCCCACTTTGTAGAGGCCGCCTTATAACTTTTGACAAAGGGGAGGAAGGGTGGGTTTCCTTCAAGTATGAGAGACTGCCTAACATATGTTATTGGTGTGGATGCTTGAATCATAGTGATAAGGATTGTGATCGCTGGATTGAAAGTGATGGAAGCTTGAAACTGGAAGATAGAGAGTATGGGCTGTGGATTTGAGCTGTTCCATCATCTTCGAATAAAAAATCAGTGGTCCGAGTCCCTGAGTTCTATGAAGCTAGGAAGAAGACGTAGAGGACTCAAGCACAATCATCGAACCATGGGGGCAAGGCTGGGGCGGAACGAGTGGTGGACGGAAGGTCAGGCTGATCGGTCATGGTGGTGGAGACACAGGTGGAGGAGGAAGCGGTTTTTACGGAGGAATTTAATGAGCATATTAAAATTGATGAATTTAATACGTCTCCCCAAGGTCAAGCAACGTATAAACCAAATAAGGAAGGTGACTGCCTAAAGAATCAAATTAAGGAAATTGATGACGAATTAAAAAGGTATGAGATAAATGATAGCAATTATTTGGGTGATTTAGGAGGATATCTAATGGCTTAGAAGGTAACGGCTAGGGTTAAAACTCATTATACTGATCCAGTTAGCAGTGTGAGTGGGATTCAGCCAGGTATCCAGGTGCCAAGCCAGATTAGTGAGCACATGACCTCACATGGACCAAAGGTAGGAAAAAACCCTAAACAAAAAATGTGGACAAGGATTGAACGTGACCAAAAACAAGGGTGCAATACTGAGGCTACCATGTTGCCTGCAAAAAGAAACATAGTGGAAGATGATGATGGAAATCAAGGTGACCATTACAAAAGAAAGAAAGGAGTACTTCATAAAGAAGGGAAAAACACAAATTTAGTAGCGGAGGCTGTTTCCAAGCCCCACCAGGTCCAATAAGTCTCCTATTTTGGAACTGTCGAAGGCTTGGGAACCTGGAGACAGATTAGGAGCTTGGAGATTTAATCCGGGCACAAGATCCCTCAGTTGTGTTCTTGGCAGAAACATGGCTGAAAAAAGCTAGGCTTGAGGAAATTCATGCACGTTACTAATTTGGGGGTATGATTGAAGTTTCAAGAGAAGGCAGAGGGGGCGGGGTGGTGCTCTTTTGGAAGAAGGATTGTGATATTTCGGTAGACATGTTTTCACCAAACCATATTGATGCAATTGTCAACAAAGGGAAAGATGAGGAGTGATGATTCACCGGTTTTTATGGTGAACCAGATACTAGAAATCACCATGTGTCTTGGGCAACCCTTCAAAGGCTAAAGTCCAAGCATTCTCTGCCTTGGATTTGCACAGGAGATTTTAACGAGACTGTTAGAGCACATGAAAAAAAGGGAGGAAGGTTACGCCCTTTCAAACAAATGTAAGATTTCAGAGATGTCCTAGACGAATGTGGCTTTAGAGACTTGGGTTTTTTGGGAGGAAAATTTACTTGGTGTAATGTACAATGGGATGGATATACCATTTGGGAGAGACTAGACAGGGCAGTGGCAACTATCAATTGGCTCGAAAAATTTCCGGACACAAGAGTAGTTCATTTGGAGTGTGGGCCTTCAGACCAAAAACCGATTGTGATCTTCCCTATAGGTATCCCAAAAAAATGCCAAAAACCATGGAGGTTTGAGCACATATGGCTTGAAGAGGAGGGATGCCATGCTTTGGTGGAATCCACTTGGAACCAAGCTGTCTTAGGTGATCCAATGAAGAAGGTGGAGACCAAAATTTCTAAATGCCAGGCAAACTTGAAGTGGTGGAGCAGTAAGTCTTTTGGGAATGTGACTAAGCAGTTAAAGGAAAAAAAAGAGAAGCTACGGAGGGCAAAAGAAGATGCGATCAGGGTGTACTATGGAGGGAGTGTTGAAATTGAAAAAGGAAATTAATGAGTTATTGGTGAAAGAAGAAAAGATGTGGAAGCAGAGGTCTAAAGCCCTTTGGTTACGTAAAGGAGATAAAAATACATGTTACTTCCATGGTCAAGCAACACAAAGATTTCGTCAAAACAAAATCTGTGAGTTGCTTGATTCAAAAGGGCAACACTATACGGAAGAGGATGATATTGCATAGGTCCTAATTGAGTATTATCAAGGCTTGTTCAATTCGGCCAATCCATGCAACATTGACCATGCCATGGCTGACATTGTAATACCCCAAATTTTGATTTTATGATTACCATTGTACCTTGTCAATTTTAATATAGAGTTGAGGTACCATATGTGTGTGCACAGTAAGATGGGAGTAGACAATTTTGTGGTGCTACAAATAAATGAGAAAATTAAAGTTTTAGTGTCTACGATTTAGTGAGACAATTAAAAATAAATAAATAAAAAGGAAAAGATGAAGATGTTTTATGGGCTCCTTGCAAAATAAAGAGATAAGTTCAAGTGGGTTTTAAAATCCAGCCCACTACCCCACCAAGCCCACATTTCTTTTGTGTTAAAATATAAGTTGGAGGAAAAAAAAAAATAATGAGGGTTTTGGGATAAGAAGGGTTTCATCACTGAGGAGGCTAGGGTTTTATCAAAAAGGCTAAGAAGTTTTCCTTGGAGTTAGAGCACATACAATTGAAGAGGCAATCAGATTTTTTTTTTTCAAGGTATGATTTCTCACCATTAGAAACAAAGAATTAAAAGTTTATAAGGTTATCTTAGAATCAGTTGTGATGTTAGATTGTTCAGAAGTTTGATTTTGGTCCTAAAATTCTACTTATATTTTACGGTTAGATTGCCGCTGTGTACCCATGAACAAGGCAAGACTTCTGCGTTTTCATTAGGATATGTATATATATATATATATATAGATATATAATTAATATATATATATATATATTTATATATATATATATAATTAATTAATTAATAAGTCAACAATTGCTGCCACCGTTTTCCTTGCCATTGAGATTATGCTATTAAACCATGAATAAGGTTGCATAGTGTTCACACTAGATTGCTCACATTTTGTCAAAGTTCAAGTTTCTCTGATGGATAAAGTGATGGCCTTGGTAGTCTTTGCACTTTGACTACAATGAATCATTAGAGATGGATAAAGTAATGGCCTTGGTAGTCTATCGCCTAGGTGTTGACTAATTCCAAACAGAATGATACCTTAAGGTTCTACACGTCTACAACCTTCTTTTTAAAAGGCTAGTGGTAGTTTTATGATTTCATACCAGAAATCCTTATATTAAATTCTAAAGTGCTGCTACTGCATTCCTCATGGTTAAACGAGTTTTGATTAATGCAAGGGTGTATTATTGATTAGAATACTATTGGTTAGAGAAACGTTAATTTAGTGTTGAAAGTGTTATTAGTTCAGCAAAGTATTTTCTTAGTGAGTTAGTTTGTATAATTTGATAAGTTTTATATTTTGTGGAGGATATTTAGTAATTTTCATGATTGATTATAGGTCCTATTTAAGAGTGTTTTGAGGCTTTTTGGAGGTTGTTTCGGCTGGACTTTCAGAGTGATTCAAGTGCAGTAAGTAATTATGCATAATATGCACAAGTTTTGTCCATTAGGTTCTTAGAAGTTAAAAGTTTTCAAAAGTTTTGTATTTCAAACTTGTATTTTCTAAAGTTTGTCAAAGGTATTTTTGTATCATTGAAAGAGAAATTTTGACTATTAAATAAAGAGATACTTCGAATTTTAAATAAGTTTTGAATGTCCAAATCTCATTTAAAAGATGATTTTTAAACTAAACTATTTTCCGAAAATAATTGAGTTTCAATGTAAGTTTTCTAAAAAGGTTCTTGTTCTTTAAGTTTGTTTAAAACCAAGTGATTTCAAAGTTATATTCTTATTTTTCAAATGGTATTTAAGACGTTTCTTTTAGCAAATTGGGTTTTCAAACTTACTCAAGGATTGTAAAAATATTTATATAAACTCTTCAGTTCTTATTCCTTTCCTAAGAGAGTCAAGCATCCTTTGATTTATGTTCTATTCGATATTGTGATCTTTGATATGCCTCTGTATTTGAAAAGAAATTGTTAATATCAAGTAAATTATTATATTTTGTATAAACTTTACTTTTGTGATATGTGACTCAAAAATAAGTGTTTTTTAGAATTGATCAGATATATCAGATATGTGTAAATCCGCTCACAGGATTGTATGTGAGAATATGTATTGATCCCTCACCAGCAGGGGTTAGATGTTGGTATCCGCTCACAGGATTGTATGTGAGAATATGTGATGTGTATATGTGACACTGTGCTCTGATCAATTATAAGTATGTGTTTTCTAATGATTTTAAGATGTGATTACAATTGTATTAAGTGATTCATTATATGTTTTGGAATAATTATTTTTGATATCATTGAATGAGTCTGTGAAAAATCAAAATACTCGTGTCTGGCTTGATTCTATTCCGTTGTGTATTCTGTATAATTACTTATTGGATGTGTGGCTCACCCCATCAATTACAAATTTTCAGATTAAAGTTTAGTTGGGGAACATAACCTTTGGATTGTTTCGTAAGCTGCAAGGTAGAGCATGGGAGTATTAGGCGAAGTCAATAATACTTGAAGTCTTAAAAGATTATTAGTTTTTTTTTTTTTATTCCGCTTTAGATTTCACTGTATTTTGAAGATTATTCTAAATTTGTGGAGTTTGGATTTTTGTAAGAGGTTTTTAAGAGTATTGCTTCTTTGGAGTTTTATTTTATTTTGGATTAGTTGTGTTTAGTAAGTTATATAAGTTCAGCAAGTTAGTCATGTATCTAAATTCATGTTCCATGGATTTGGGTCGTGACAGACATCCCACCTGCTATCATACCCGAGATGAATATCATGCTCCAAGAGGACTACACACGGGTTGAAGTGGATTCTGCTTTGAGTCATATGGAAGCACTAAAGGCACCGAGCCCCGATGGCCTGCCACCAATGTTCTTTCAACACTATTGGCAAATCATTGGGGATGATGTATCAGAGGTGGTGCTAAACTGTTTAAACATAGGTTCAATTCCTCCATCCATAAATAAAACTTTCTTCACTCTTATTCCTAAGGTAAAAACCCAACCCTTGTGACTGGATATCACCCTATATCTGTGTAATATTCTCTATAAACTTGTATCCAAGGTTATTGCTAACAGGTTAAAAAGAATTTTACTTGTTATTATCTCAAACTCACAAAGTGCATTTCAGTCAGACAAAACTATTTCTGATAACATCTTGGTGGCATTCGAAACTCTACACCACATGAAAACTTAGAAGGCGAAAAAATTGGTTTTTATGGCATTGAAGCTTGACATGAGCAAGGCTTATGACCGGGTTGAATGGAGGTTTCTAAAAAAAATCATGGAGAAAATGGGTTTTGGTGCAAGATGGGTGAATTTAGTAATGGAGTGTATTAGTACGATGTCATACTCAATTTTGGTAAATGGGGAACCGAAGGGCGAGATTACACCATCTAGAGGAATAAGACAAGGTGACCCTCCCTCACCTTATCTTTTCTTATTGTGTTCTAAAGGTTTAAATAGGTTGATTCAGGGAGCAGTAAGGGAGGACAAGATAAGGGGATTCTCGTTGTGTAGGAATGGACCACGAATTAGTCATCTCTTTTTTGCATATGATACCTTTCTTTTTGTAGAGCGAGGATGGGTGATCTCCTTGAACTTCAAGATATTCTAAATTTGTATGAACAAGCATTCGACCAAAAAGTAAATAGAGGGAAGACGACAATCTTTTTTAGCAAAGCTGTTTCAGTGGAAAAAAGAGAGGAATTATCACACTTTTTGGGGGTTTCGGAGGCTGAAGAGTATGAGAAATACTTGGGGCTGCCATCGGTCGTGGGAAGGAATAAAAAAGAAAGCCTAAATTACATCAAAGAACAGGTGTGGAATAAATTACAAGGGTGGAAAGAACAGCTATTATCTCAAGCGAGTAGAGAGGTTCTTCTAAAGGCGGTGGTTCAAGCCATCCCAACCTTTGCCATGTCTTGTTTTAAACTTCCGGTAGGTCTATGCCATGATATTGAGATGTTGATAAGAAAATTTTGGTGGGGGCAGCGAGGGGAACAAAGGAAAATTCATTGGAGAAATTGGGAGGTGATGTGTCAACCAAAGGATCAAAGAGGCTTGGGATTCAAAGATTTGGTCAAATTTAATGAGGCAATGCTTGCCAGACAGGTGTGGAGATTACTACATGATCAGAATTCTTTGTTCTACTGTGTGTTCAAAGCAAAATATTTTCCTCATGGAACGGTGTTTGATGCAAAAAAGGCTTCCGGATCATATGCCTAGCAGAGCACATTGAAGGCTAGATCAGTCATAGTTGATGGTATGATGTGGAGAGTGGGAGATGGCTCAACAATCCGGGTTTATTGGGACAAGTGGCTGCCTGGGAAATTCCCTTCCAAGATTGTTTCACCTTAACTTGCTACACTAGGTGATGTGCGTGTCTCATCACTAATTGATCATGACACGAAGACATGGGATTATGCAAGGATAGATCACATTTTCCTACCTTTTGACACAGAGAAAATAAAAGCAATATCACTTTGTGTCATGGACCAAGCAGATTGTTTGATCTAGCCAAGAAGCAGGGATAGTGCATACTCTATAAAAATGGGTTATCAACTGCTGTGTGAAAGGGAGTTGATGGATAAAGCTTTGGTATCGGACACAGCAAACAAAAAGCTTTTCTGGAAGAGGCTTTGGAAGATGAGTGTACCTAACAAAATAGAAATTTTTCTTTGGCATGCATGTTCTGATGCACTACCAACAAGGTCCAATTTATTCAAGAGGAAGGTAGTGGGCGTCCCAACCTGTCAGCATTGCGTAAGTGGGTATGAGACTATGATGCATGCTTTATGGACTTGCCAAAATATCCATACGGCCTGAGAGTCGAGGTTTGGGTGGTTGAGGAAGGATTACCCAATGTTGGCAACATTCTCAGACCTAGTTGCACTAGTTGGACAACAGCAAAAGCAATTGGAAATCTTTGCTACTATCGCATGGTTAATCTAATGCCGGAGGAATAAATTGAGGTGCAATGAACAATGCATGCCGCTGGGTAAGATTATGGAATCAGCTGCCTCACTCCTAAGTGATTTTCAGAAACATTATAGTCATGGTGTTAGTGTACTAAGGCACCGAGATGTTAAGTGGGAACCACCAACAACAACTATAATGTGGAAAACGAATTTTGATAGGGTTATTTTTTCGGAATCTGATCAGGTCAGGATAGGGGTGGTGGTGAGGAATCAAGCAGGACAAGTCATGGCAGTGCTATCAGTCAAAAAAAAAAAAAAAAAAAACCTGCTTTAGCTGAGATCCTAGAGGCCTTAGCAGCGTGGAGGGTAGTCAAATTTATCCTTGAGTGAGGCTTTAATCAGTCTGCTTTTGAAGGTGATTCGAAGGTTATTATCAAAGCCCTCGATTACGAAGATTTTTCTTTACCTAGCGTTGGATACATTATCAAAGACATTTGGTCTATGTCAGGTTTGCTACAAACCAAGTCCTTCTCTTATGTAAGAAGGCAGGGTAACTCAGTGGCCCATGCCTTAGCTCAGAGAGCAAGGCTTTCCTTTCCTATATTAGTCTGGATGGAGGATGTTCCACTAGACATTTATCGCTTTGTTTCTTCTGACTTTTTAGTTATTTAATAAAATTGTCGATGAGTTTGGCTTCTCAAAAAAAAAAAAAAAAAAAAAGTGTGGCTGCTAGATTACCAAATAAGGTCTTTCAAGATTCTTCAATATTACAAACTAGTCTATAAATTGTGTATTGCACGAGTACTTTTCTTTATCATTAACAATTAAAATATTTAATCAATAACACAAATGAAAGCCCTTAATTTGCAAGGTTGGTAGATAAAAATCATAATAATAAAATGGGTAAATTCCAGATAACTATCCTAAGGTTTGAGGAAATACCAAACACATCCAAGACAATTAAAAAGCAACCATTTTAGTCCTTAAACATAAACACCGTTATCATGTCATTTGTTCACTCCACCTAAAACAAAAGCTGCACAGCTTTTTTTCCATTTCCAAGAATGAATGTTCAAAAAGGTACCCCACACTCATTTGTTCCCGCCAGCCTAAATACATTTTGCAAATTCTTTTTAGTGTTTATCCTTTCATTTCCATAAAGATCAAGTTCTTTACATACCAAAAACTATAACTTAGAGAAAAAAAAAAATCCAAGATTACATGCCAGAAGAGTTGAAATTACCTAGCAAAAGACCCAAGTTGCTAAAAGAAGAACCTACAAAAGAAACTAGAACAAAAATTAAATCAACTATTTTCAAGTAATTAATACTTCTTCCATTAAAAGAAGTTTAGCTATATTTTGATATCTAGAACTAATTTGTACCTTTCTTCAGAATAAAACTCGAAGAGAAGCCCTCTTTCTCTTTGCTTAGTTTGAAATTTTTTTTTGAGTGAGAGTTGAAATTCTAACTCTGATGAAGTCTAAAAAGAGCCATTGAACCAATTGACTTGGGTTATTTTCTTCTAGTTTATATTAAGAGCCCTTTGTTGCTCTTGGGAAGAGCAAAAATGCTGAAAACGTGTTGGACTCAAATGTGAGAATTTTGGCTTGGCGGGAACAGATGGTGTGGGGTACATTTTCTGAACTTGTTGCCTTGGAAAAAAAAAAAGGCATTGTGCAAATTTTGTTTTCTGTAGTGAACAAATAGCTTGTAACGGCGTTTGTCTTCTAGGACTAAAATGGTTGCTTTTTAATTATCTTGGATGTGTTTGGTATTATCCCAAACCTCAAGGTAATTATCTAGAATTTACCCTAATAAAATTGTTAAGTTACTAGAATTGAATTTAAGATCTCCTGCTTTAATATTATGTTAAATTATTGATTTTTTCAAAAGTTTAAATTGATAGAAAATGGTGAATTTAATAATTTAATCATAATTTTAACAAAAATTTAATAGGATAATGGGTTAGATTGTACTATTATATTATTTATTTTTAAAATATATGAGTAATTTTTTTTTCTTAGAAAATGTATGAGTAAATTTAAATGTATAATGTAAACTAAAGTGCCTCAAGTTGCAATTGCCATTCACCATACAATTCGATTTTCCACTTATTGTGATTTAATTTCATGCTAAAGTTCTCAATGATAAACTTCTTGTTACCCAATTATTTATTTATTATTAATTCAATCTTTTTAAATCACATGAACCGAATAAAAAATATCAATTTTCACTATATCAAAGTTTGCACCAAAACTCTAACAAAATTGAAAATAAGATTTTAACTTGTAATGATTCATAGTGAAATAAAATTGCTGTTGTTACAACTTGAACCATGAAAATCATAATTACTGTCAATCCAACTTTCATTTGATTTATCAATCAAGCACTTTTAGTGAATGGGAATGGGTTTGTGATGATTTTGAAGTGTCCAATTATTTTTCAAAATATAGTTTTGTTAGTCACTAAAGGAATGCCATAAATTAGAAATACTATCTTATCTATAAAAATAATATAAAAAAGAAGTATGAAAAAGCATCTAGCCAATAACTCAATAGAGAGAAGACCTCATTATTCTTCAGCCATAGCACTCCCCAAGAAATTAAGGAGTATATACAGCACCGTTTTGGAGCGGACGTCATCAAGCAGCATGAAACCTACTTGGGATTACCTTCCCTAGTTGGTAGATCTAAGAAAAACACCTTTCATGCATTAAAAGAGAGGCTGGACAATAAACTCTCCAGGTGGAAAGAAAAGATGCTCTCACAAGAAAGGAAGGAAATCCTCATCAAAGCAGTGGATCAAGTCATCCCTACTTATACAATGAGTGTCTTCAGGCTACCGGATACCTTGTGTGATGAGTTAACTAGCATGGTTCGTACTTTTTGGTGGGGATAGTCCAACAACAAAAATAGGATGGCATGGTTGAGCTGGGATAAGATGTGTGCACCTAAAAAGGATGGGTGGCTTGGCTTTCAAGACATTCGTGCTTTTAACTTGGCACTTCTGTCAAACCAAGGCTGGCGTTTACAAACAAACACACACTCACTGGTATACCGTGTTCTCAAAGCTTGTTATTTTCCTAATAGTGATTTTCTCCATGCAAAGCTTGGCCGACAACCTTCCTATGCATGGTGAAGCCTCATGGCAGCCTAACACATTGTCGATGTTGGTCACCGTTGGCAGGTGGGAGATGGCACTACTATCCGAGTGTGGAGAGACAAATGGATCCCACAACCATCTACTTTTCGCGCTATCACCTTGCCAAATATGATCCACATTGATTCCACGGTCACCAAGCTTATCGATGAAGTGACAGGTGAATGGAAGGCTGCTTTGATCAAGCAGATTTTCCCCAGACCATTCTAAGCAACCAAAGGAGCCATCGACGTACTCATGACCGCATGGTTTGGGCCTATACACCTAAAGGAAGCTTCATGATGAATAGCGCCTACAAAGTGGCCATCACTATGCCACCAAATACCACCACGGAGGGTGCCTCGACCAATGATATGATGAGACGGTTTTGGTGAAAATTTGGAGCCTTGATATCCCTAACAAACTGATAACTTTTGCATGGAAAGCAAGCCGCCACATCCTCCCTACGAAGGTAAACCTTTGCCGTCGCGGAGTGATTGATAATGCCACCTGTAAAGCATGCGATTGGGTTGAAGAAACAAGTGGACATTTGTTTTGGGATTGCACTAAGGCACATGAAGTATGGTTGGCCACAGGAATACTTTTGATGCTAGGGGTGTCAGCTTCAAGGATTTTATTGATCTTCTCTAGTACCTAATCTTTGTGCAGCACATGGGAAATGACTTGGTCGAGCTCATTATCACAGCGGCATGGTGCATGTGGTACAACCGCAACAAGACAAGGCTTGGCTCCACCAGACAGACCTACCATGAGATTATCCACAAAGCTCGCTCCATCCTCGATGACTTCCAACTAGCTCACCCTGCTCAGCCTCTTTTCAAGGAACAAGCGGATCCTCGTTGGATTCCACTATCACACCCATGGTACAAAGTTAACATCGACGCTGCAATCTTTTCAGACCTTCACACAATCGGCATCGGGGTTATAATATGTGACCATGAGGGATCGGTGATAGCCGCTTTGAGTAAGCACTTACCACTACCGCTGGGTCCATTGGAGGCGGAAGCAAAAGTCGCAGATGAAGCGGTCTCCTTTGCATGGGACGTTAGGGTGAGGGAGGTGATATTTGAGACGAACTCGAAGGTGGTCTCTAATGCCCTACGTGGTACCATTACACCCCAAGTCTCAGTTATGGATATCATTGGAGGAACTCTTCATCGACTGCAAGCCTTTCGACGAACTCAGTTTCAACATGTGAATCAGGAAGCTAACCAGGTAGCACATACTTTAGCGCGACATGCTAAAGGAATTAGTGAATTTGTTACTTGGATAGAGGAGAGCCCACCCTTCCTTGAACCCCTTGTGTTTCGGGAAGCTATGTAACTTATCCTCTTCTTTTTTTCAATAAAGTTTCAGTATTTCTCATAAAAAAAAAAAATATATATATATATATATATATAGGGTTAGGATTAAGTTACACCTGATGTAACTCTAAACAGTATTACACCACTCAATAACTTGTTATTGAATTCATATTTTGGAAATCTTACCGTTGGATTACATGTTCTATATGTTTTTAACATGCATGCCGATTTTCATTTTAATCGAATATTATTTACCATTTCATCCATAAACAAATTTTTTATGCATTATTTTAAACTACAAACACTTGAATTTAAATAATTGATTGATGACATGACTATTGATATTCGATTACCTTGAAATTTTGCAAGTATAGAGAATATATGAAGATAATGTAATCCAACGATATAACTTGAACCCAACTCACATATATATATATATATATATATATTAGAGAGAGAGAGAGAGAGAGAGAGAGAGAGAGAGAGAGAGAGAGAGAAAAGAAGTATAAAAAAAAAAAGGCCGGTCAAAGGCTTTCGTTTGTGGACCTTGGTTTTCATTTGTGGATCTTGGATCTCGAAAGGGCTTTTGTATTTAGGATTATTGATTGCTGGTGTATGAAAAAACAATAAAAAATGTGAAATGGTGGAAAACATTGGAAATCATTAAAGACTAATTTTTTGAAAATGTTAGAAAGAAAAAAAAATCCTGTAATTGTTATAATGATCTTAGGCTCGTCTAAATATCACTGTCAATTTGTAAAATGGTGTTTGTTTCAATGAAATCATTCGAATTATTGAAAAGAAATATTGAATTTGAATCTAAAAAATAATAATAATAAATTTTGGGTATGTAATATTATATCAATTTTTTTTGTTAAAAAAAATCCTTTGACTTTGCTCCATAGTCAAACAGAGAGATGCAAACTAGTTTTTGTGCGTGTGTTTTTTTTTTTCATAAAATTTCATTTTCCAAGGAAATGAAGAGATGCTGGTTGTGCATATAAAGGAGAAAGATGACAAAAAAAAAAAAAAAAAAAACATAAAATAATTAGTTTTTTTGTTTTTGTTTTTTTACGTAGTCAAAAGTCAAAACATAGTTTTAGGGATGTGACATTTTACGAACAGTTGAGCATGACACATGGAAGGAAGAGCTTAAATCCAAACAATACATAATAGTAGTTATTTTAAACGTTGATTGCAATTTAGTCTTTTTAATTAATCGAAGCTTACTTTTTTCCTTTTTGAGTTTAAAGTTTAAAAAAAATCAATTTTAAAAAATTGTCACCAATCTTAGTGCCCGTTTGGTTCTACTTTAAGGGCCCAAAATGTGTGTTCACTAACTCAATTTATGAAAATACGTGTTTAGTAACAAATTTTAAAACCACATTATCTCCCTAAAATTGGGTTTTTCTGCGTTTTCATGTGGCAGCCTTTAAGCTACAAATGCGTTAGTTCAAAACATAAATGATACCGTTGTAAAGTACATCTATTTCCTTAATTTGCCCTCAATTTTTTCTTAAAAACCCAACTTTACCCCTCTATTATATAGATAAAACACTTAAAGTGGTCAACCCAAATCTCACAATCTCACAAGTTTCTCTTTGTAGGAGCTCCTATGTGCTGCTACTCCTTTGGTTCCTTTCCCTTTAGCAATACTGTATGGGCCAAAAATTAAAGGGCCCAAAAATGAATTGGGCTTGGACTAAGGTCCACAACAATTAATTTGTAGAGAGAGGATTTTGGACCAAGAGTTGAACTTCTAATAATAATTATTATCTAAAGGTTGAAGTATAACAAGTGATTGGAAAAATAATTGATAATAAAAAGCAAATTTGTTTATTTCATCATCATCGGGATGACCGATGAGCCTTTAACACTTAGCGAAAAGTAAGATTGAACACTAGTCAACTATGTTTTCTATTCCCTCTCTCTCTTGGTTAGGATCTGATCCCTTTTCATTGGGGGTCTCTTCCCTTTTATAGTACCCTAGCCTTGATCTTGGCCCTCCACTTAGATGGTTGTTAATTCTCTATGAAGAGACTTGTCGTCTCGTCCTTCCTTTTGAGGCTGTGTTGAGTAAGTAATAGGCTGTGATGATACTGTTCAGGCGTCATTTGGTCATTAATGCGGCAAACTTGATTGGTGTAGTACATTTAATGCAAAGGTGATGACAACCTTTCTGGAAAGTTTCCCCTTCTTCTTATCCACATTGGCTACTGCCATCTTCCTCAGATCAGCATCCTCGACTCTGTGTAGACTCCTTCCTAGTTTCTTTGGATGGTCAATGTCTGAGCACCTTCTTTGGGCTAGTTGCTTCTTCGATCAGATCTTCTTTTTGGTCAATTCGTGCCCGCTTGACTTAGGTGAGTAGATGGTTGGGCTTTTAGGCTCCTCGAATCAAGCACAATGGGTTCAATCTTTCTAACCTCCCACAATTATTATTATTATTACTTCCTCCGTCTCACTTTTTTTGTCCTGTTTAAAAAGTCAAACTTTTTAAGGGAGCATCATTTATTATCTTGTCTGTCTTTTAAAAATATATAAGTTTCCAAAACTATCCTTAAAAAATTTATCAAAAAATTGAATTAGTAAATTAATAGGGGTATAATTGGAACATTAATAAATTAATGACTTTTATTTTTAGAAATAGGACAATATTTTGGGACATCTCAAAATGGAATAGAGGACAAAAAAAGTGGGACGAAGGGAATGTTAAGAAGAAGAAGAAGTTGATACTAAAAGTATGAAATAAACTCCTTTATATATATATAATTTGTTATTTTTGATAATTTACAACACAAATCAGCAATTTTATAAGTGTTAATCAAATACTTAACTTTTTCAAAAACCATTTTTTGACTACTTTTACCAAATACTCTATTTAAAAATAAATTAAAAAAACCTTAGTTTTACACCACACTTTTTAAAACCACAACTTCTTCAAAATGCATTCAACCAAAAAAAAAAACTTCAAAATGCACAAATTAAAAAAGTTGAATCAAACTCACAGCAACAATTTAAGTTGGGCAAGCCCAAACATTGTCATACCATTACCAGGCCCATTCTTTAAAACTCAAGTTCAGGCTGGCTAATAAACTCTGTACACGTTGCAACATTTCATTCGTTAATTTTAAATAAACAACCAATCAAAGCAGGGTCCACACCACTTTGAAACCAGATTACACCACACCGTATAACTCCTTGATCTCTGGAAAAGGCACAAACAAAAGCTTTTTCCATTCCATTTCATTTCACATTTCACTTCCAGAAGAAAGGCATATATATAGCACAGTAGTAGTCTCTGAGTTCTCAAACAAAGTCGAACCGTGAGTTGTTTCTTCATTTCCATTGAGAAATGGCTACGTTCTTCTTCAAGAGGCTCGCTAGAGCTACTCCGATTGCACTCAACAATGCATTGTCTTTTGGAGGAGCCAACAAGACCAAGTCTGGCTTCAGTGGGTTTCGGATACCCATTGGCGCAATCGCAGCCGTTTCTGGTGGAATCTCCTACTACTACTGCTTTTCCTCGTCGAATTTGGTATTTTCTCTTTGTAATTCCATCTGGGTTTTCTTCTAATTGGTCTTTGGTCATGTAATGAGCACTGGCTGTTTGTGTTTTTTTTTTTTTTTTTGGCTTATGGCTCTGAATTCCGATTGGTCTTGAAATGAAAGGCAGACCCAGTTGCTGATTTTGTGTGTGTGTAAAATGTTGTGGTGAACTCACTTGGGTTTTTGAAGTTGAAATGGTTAGCGAGGGTTTTGGATGTTTTGGAATAAAAAAGAGAGGGTTTTGGATATTTGGAGTAATTGGGTTGGTTCAAGTTGATGTGAATAGTTTTTGGTCAAACTGATTGACTGATTTTTTTAATTTTTTTTATGCTGTGAATTTTGGAAGTGATGGGCAATGCTGTGAAATTTTATAAGAGTGTATCTATTTGTGAACAACTATGGATATAAATATACACACATTGCATTATAAGAACTAAAGGAAATAGATTTAGCTTACAATTAGAACTTTTAAGCATTACTTTGAAGAGGAAGGACTTTTTTTAAAATAAATAAAATAAAAAATAAAAGTGGCATTCTTCATTTAATGATTTTTAAATTTATGCACAACTCATGTGCCCACATGGGATTGAATCATCCACGGATCTGTATTGGGCTTTATGTACTTCAAATTTATTTGGAGGAATTCACAGGGTATCAGTTTGAGTTCCCTAATGGTATTATCATAATGTGATATCTTTGTGCCTCGGAAAGAAATCCATCGCTGCTAATTTTATGAGCTGATTGTATCTAAATATTTCAACTTGATTGTTCTTATGAAGTTTGAAGTGAGTGAATGCAGACTGAGAAACCGATCCACTTGACTGAATGAACTCATTATACTCGATTTATTCTTTCATACTCATTATGTGGTTTTATGATGAAATAGTTTTATTAGATTTTGGTATACCTTATATGACCCATATATGCTAGTATTCTATAATGGTTGTGCTTTTCTTTACAGGCTCATCTAGATCAAATCAATGAAGAGGCAGGTCCAAAAGTTGGTGAGTTTTAGCAAACTTATAACAAAGTTGTAGAAAGGGCTTGCTTGGAGCTTCTCAACATTAATTTTGAAATTATGAAAAATTTTCTATTTCATATAATTATTAAGCTTTCAACATTTTGCAAATTGTATCATACAGCTGCATATTCCCTGGAGTGCCTGATACAGGATATTTTACCCTTTATTATACTGTGTAAGCTAAATGATCTTTTTGTTAATTTTCAGCGCTCAATTCAGATAAATGGATTGAATTTAAGTTGCAAGACACTGCAAGGGTCAGCCATAATACTCAACTATTCAGGTAATATAATATTTGGTCAATTTCTTTTATATTTTTTTGAAGATCAGCCAGAGAGTAATCACCTTGTTGGGTGAAAAATCTTTTCTTAGAAATCACATGATCAGTTTGAAAGCGAAAGTACTCAATAGTTTAAAGGTAATGTAGCTGAGAGAAACAATTTAGACTATGGTTTTATGGCTTATGTCAATTTTAAGCTACTCATCAAAATTAAGCCCAATTGTTAATATAATTAACCAATTGAGATATGCATTGATAGATAAACCACACAAAAAATCCCAATCACAATACAAGTACCCCAAACACACCGAATTATTTACAGAGAGAAAAACCCAAAAACTGGGCAAACAACTCTCTGGGGCCTTTAGCACCAAACGATCCACTAAACAAGAATAGTTGGTATACAAAACACTTACAAAACCCTTTAAGCTAAGTAATGACTATGTACTTGAGCCGCCAGCTCTTGCTAGCAACCGATTCCTTGAATCCTTTTTTCTTGTTAGTCAGTGGATCCACAAGTTGAGCTGCCAACTGTGCAATCAAGTCTCATTGATCACTTTAAGGCCTCTTAAAGATTTGGAATTGTTCCATTGATTCTCCAGCACCAATCAGCACGCAAGAATCTCAAGAATTTAGGTGTGTGTGGTATAAACTCTCCTCCTCTCAAGGAATTTGGAATTTGGAATTTGGAATTATAGAGAGGGTGAAGATATAGAGAACAAAATGGGCTTTGCTCTAGGGTTTTGGTTGCACTCTAGGTCTTCAATATCTGGGTGTTCTCTCTAGAAAATTTGTGTGAAATGATGGCTATATAGTGAGGTTTATGGATGGGAAAAGCATAAAAGAAATAACAAATTTCTCTCAGGTTCTAGCAATCTCAGTAGACAAAGTGTGAGAGGCGAGATTGCTGTTCAACAGTTTTTCAAATTGAGCAACTTGCCTGACAATATCGTGTGAACTTGTAATCTTGCTTGAACAAGATTGTGTAGACTTCACTTCCAACTTTAGCTCTTCACCTCTTCAACCAATTACACAATAATCCCACTAAGAGTACAAATTGCAGTGATGAATTGTTAAAATTCAGTATTTGGGTAGCCAATAAAGCTCTAATTCAAATGGCACTTATTTTTCTCTTAATAATAAGAATGGATGCAGAGTGAGGTTTTGGTTTCAAAACCCACCTGGTGTGTATGTAACTTACCAAAAAAAAAAAAAAGTATTTGGGTGTTTTGCAACAGCTAGTCATTCTTGCCTTTTCAGAAATATTCTTCACTTAGGGTAGCATTCAGGTGGTAAAATTTGATGTGCCCATTTTATTTTTCTTGGCATCCAGATCTCAGGTTGTTTAATTTGGCATATTGCATTTTGAGGATAAAATATATATGAGATCATTTGAAGAAACCTTGGAATTCTTAATTTTGTGTTAAACCAAAAAAAAATAAAGTCATTGGAGTGCTATCAAAAGTACTGTACACTCATTTTTTTGACCATGTAGGTTCTAAGTTTTTAGTGTGGCTACTTGGGCAAGAATGTTCAATGTAACTTATTAATAATTTTTCTTCTTTCACATGGTAGGTTTTCATTTGATCCTACTGCCAAGTTGGGTCTAGATATTGCTTCATGCATCCTTACAAGGTATGTTTTGCTGTCTGTGATGAGCGAACTTTTTGGTAAAAAAAAAAAGTTGGAGTCGGAAGAAGTCTGCCTCTAAATTGATTGTCTTGATGCATTCCTGTCACTGTAGGGCTCCAACAGGACAAGATGCTGAAGGAAAACCAAAATATGTCATACGCCCGTAAGTCTTCCACTCTTCCTGTTCTTTTTGATAAGATTCTTGATCTGAACTTTTTCTCCCAGTCTATTGTATATGATTGTGTAACATTCAAGTTTATTGTTTTCTTAGATGTAACTATATACAGTGAGGTTTATACTCTTTAAACTGCATATGCATTTTCAAATACATACATTCTCATGCCCTCTATATATTGATAAGCTCAACATCTTCTATTATTAGTTGCATAGTTTTCAGTTCTTACAATATATGAACCTCGAAGGTAAGTTAATTAGTCCTGACAACATTAAGGGATGAATGTGATGTCCAACTTTTCAATTCAGACCATTCAGCTTCTTATTGACTCTCTCTCTCTCTCTCTCTCCTCCCAACTCCCAACTCTTCCCTTCAAGTCTATGATTTTTTTTTTTTTTTTAATTTACAAAAGACCATATACTAGGGTCTGTTTGGATACAGTTTACTTTTCTGAAAATTGAAAACTGAAAACACTGTAGCAAAATAATTTTTAAATGTGTGAATAGTATCGTGGGACCCATTTTCAATATTTTTTTCCCTCAATAAAATGGTTGTGGGTCCCATAAACAGTGCATAAATAGTGCACTTTGTCTCCTAATATGTGTTTATTACCTATTAAAAAAAATAAAAGAGATCCATAAGAGTGACCTCTATTCTTGTTAAGGAGTTATTTTATGGCTTAAAGCACCCAAGATTCACTACTGTTATTGTATTTATTAAAAAAAAGATTCATTATTCTTATTGTGATTTTGAGTATAAATATCATCTAAGCATTGATAACTTAATTCTTATCTGAAATACTAACAAATAATTCTTTTAGGGACCTACCAGATATTATGCTAAATAAAAAAATCATGTCAAGTTAACTTCATAGATTCATTTTTATTTTTCTTGTGCTCATTTTATGTTCATTCAAGGAACAAGACTTTTTGATATATTTATACTGTTTGTGTCTGCAAATCAGAATTTTCTCTTCAGCCATCTTTTGAATTGTAGCCTGTGTACCACCAATGAGCTGTTGCTCAACTGACACTTCCTTCTCCCACAATAATGGGATGGATGGAAGGTGAGGTCGTGAATTCAAGACTTATTTTATTGGGTATGTGTAGCTTACCAATAATAATAACTAAATAAATAATTGTAACCTGCATACCTCAGAGTCTCAGACACTTATTTTCATATTTTCAATATTTGAAATGGTTCTTCTAACTATCCTGTTTTCGCCATCTTCTGGTTTTCAGTTGTTTGGGAATTATAAACTTCATAGACATTTTATCTTTTGCTAGAAATCTTTAAGGAAATAAAATTTCAATTTCAAATACAATCCTACCAAGATCTTTGTAGTCAACTGGCAACTCTTAGTGTTTTTAATAGAGATGTCCAGAGTTCAAATATGCCCTCCCCTATTATAACGATCAAATTATATGAAAAAGAAAAAAAGAAGGTACGATCCTATGGGGAGTGGAAAAGTATCTATGTTACATGCATTGTTTCGATGTTGCGGAAGAAATAATTTAAGCTGCTATAGTTGAAGACATGCTTTTCTAGGGCAAGTCTGTTACAAGTTGTAAATGCATTGTTTCTTGTTTTGAAATCTCTACCTTCTCTATTTGAACTGTATATGTGATTTTTTTTTTCTTCCTTTTTTTTTTACTTGATATTATCACAAAACTTGATTGTTTCTTAATGATAAATTACTGATTGTCTCAAAAGTTTAAGTTGTTAGGAAATTGTGAATTTAATTATTTAACTATAATATTTTAACACTCCCCATTATGCATGGGCTCAGATTTCCCCTTATTAAATGAGACCCAACATGTGGGAATTAGAACTTTTTAAATGGGTGGTAGAGTGGAGACCTGTTTTGAATTCAAGACATCTGTTAGGGTGTTGGCAAGGCAGGTTTGGTTGTTATTGAAATGGTTATATATGGTCCATTAGTAGACGTTTTGAAGATATTGAGAGATCTATTCCAGACCTCAAGCTATTCTTTTTTAGAACTTTATTGGATTAGTTGTTTGCTTTGCAAAAACAATCATTCCCTTCTTTTATTGATTTCCTAGATTCTTGCAATTTTTGTATTTGATTTGTTGACCCCTTGTACACTCCCTGTGTACTAGGGTATTCCTTTTTGATATAAATAAAACTCATTACTTATCAAAAAAAAAAAATCATTTAACCATAATATTCTAACACTTTATCTTGTTGTCCTGGTTGCCTGGATTACTGTGTAAAGTATTTTAATACCAGACTTGTTAGACTTGGATGCATTAGACATTATGACCACTGTAATTTGATAGATTAGGAGTGTTTTCTACTCTTTTGGCAAAAGCCAGGCCCAATGATGAAAGAGGTGCATAGTTCCCCATTAAGGTTCATGTCAATTGACCATGTCTTAATATGAAATCATTAGATGGTGATCATTTACTTGACATGTTGGCCTTTTCTTATTTGGTTCCTGGGCATTTGTGGAGCTAACTTGATGGGTTCTGTTTTCAGGTATACTCCTATATCAGATCCAGATGCTAAGGGATACTTTGATTTATTAATCAAGGTTTGCTCTCAGTAATGGGATTACTTAATTTTTGGCATTGTCTACTTCTGCTTGCACTTTGAAAATGTCCTTCTTTATACATGTAATGCTCCTAATCTGAATTACTTTCATGGTTTTCCTTTTAAATTGTACCAGGTGTATCCAGAAGGAAAAATGAGTCAGCATTTTGCGAGCTTAAAACCTGGTGATGTAGTTGAAGTCAAAGGGTAGATTCTTCATGTCCATAACTATTAGCAGATAATATGCTTTATATTATCTTCATGGGAAGCTTTCATTTTTTGCAGGCCCATTGAGAAGCTTAGATATAGTCCCAATATGAAGAAACACATTGGCATGGTAAGAGAAGTTTTTTAGAAGTTAGATTTAATTTGTCAGATTTGAAGATAGCTCTGGCTATTCATCTCAGCCATGTCCTCTATCTATGGTGTGCCATTTATGTACAATTGAATCTATAGGGGAATGGTAGTGCTAGGCTGCAACGTTTATCTGCAAAGTACTTATTGTAATATGGAATTTTGTTGAAGTTTAATTAATATGTATGGTCACCTTTATCTGAATTTAATTGTATCTTGTTCTTTCAGATTGCTGGAGGCACAGGCATTACTCCAATGCTTCAGGTTATTGAGGCTATACTGAAAAATTCTGATGACAACACTCAGGTGAGTTGTGTGTCTATCTTATTGTTTTCCTTTTAATCGCAACTGGCATTTCTTTTCTTGATAGGCAGATTGCCTATGCTCTGTGTCTCTGTGTGTGCGAGTGCATGTACATGTGTGGGTGCACATGTGCATGTGCATACGCGTGTGTGCCCCAATTTTGGTTTTAAAGACATTAGGATTTTTTTATGCACATCCATAAGTGGCAAGGTCATTAGTTTTTGTAGATTTAAGCATGTTTTGTCACTCTTATATGTATATCCTTTTCAATAAAACTATGTAAGATTAAGCTTGAGGCTTTCTATTCTTGCAGGTATCACTGCTTTATGCTAATGTCTCCCCGGATGACATTTTGCTGAAACAGAAGCTTGATGTACTTGCAACTAGTCACCCAAATTTAAAGGTACGGTTATTTCAGAATGTAATTACTCTTGCTGATTTGTCCAAATTGCATATTTTTCTTAAATGAATACGGCTTATTTTGTGGGGACAAATATTCCAGGTATTCTACACTGTTGATAATCCCTCAAAGAGTTGGAGAGGAGGTACAGGTTACATATCAAAGGATATGGCCATCAAAGGCTTACCTGGTCCTAGTGGCGATACTCTAATCCTTGTGAGTGTTGCTTTGATGCTCCAGTGTTTCAACTTTCACATGCTTATCTATTTTATCATGATATGGCATCATCATAAACCAGCAATGGAAAGCCATTCCAAATGTCTTTTCATTTTGTCCAGTATAAAACAAAGTGGTGAGAGAGAAATACTGGAAAACAGAAATACATATAATCCAAACCAATTAGTCTGGAAAGGCTCATGGAGCTGGCCCAATCAGATGGAATTAAAGCTTTGTTGAGTTCAGTTCTGTACATATTGTATTTGAAGAATAAAAAGACTATTCTACTAAGAAGCATGGACACTTCAAAGCCCCCAGTGTGTCTGTGTTCAACATGTGGACATGCTGGTGACACTCTTGCATGTGTGTCCTCATTGTGTAGGGAGTGTAAAAAAAAGTTCTTTACTTTTATATATGTTTTAAAGATTTGATAGTTCCTTATTTTGAAAACTTAGAATATGCCTATAAATAAATAAATAAAATATACCTAAAGATATAAATATTAAGTAATTAATTAATTTTTGTATCCCCACCGTATCATGTCCAAACTTTATAAGATTGTCATGTTTCTATGTCTCATGTTGTGTCATATCCATGTTGATGCTTCTTAGGTATTCTGTTATCTAGTTTGTTGCTTCCTCCTCTGGTTTGAAACATGACTAAAATCACCAATCTTGCGAGACAATTTTTGGATCAATTGGTAATGCCACTTATAATACTCTATTTGAGATCTAAGGTAAGATAACCATTTGAGTAACAAGCCAATCTGTGCATGAGTTGGTTTCCTTCACAGTGAATGAGAAGTGCATTTGTTCTAATTGTCCGCTGCTGCTTTAGACTTAAGACTGATATAGAACGTTTCAATACCACTCCTTCCAAACCAGATTAAGGCCTTAATTCTGATACCCAGGTTTGACAATTCCAAACCAAATTATCTCAACCTTTAAACTTGCACTAGAATAGTGAAATTATTCTTTTGAACATATGTCCACTCTGTTCTCACAAGGGCGGTGCCATTTGTGTTACTATAGTAGAATTATTGAATATCTAATGTGTCCTACAAGAATTTCTTTTCTTTTTCTCTTTTTCTTTTTCCCTCTCTTTATTTTTCTACTACCATATGAGGTTTCTTGTGACAAAATCTCAGTATAGCAGAAGCACTTTTAATATTTGAAAGTATTCACTTAAAACAGATTATGGAATGGAAATGTGGCCCCTGGTGATTGCCAAACCTTGTTTCATGTTCATGTTATTGTTATCTAATTTGTTTTTAATATTTCCTTTGAATTGGGACAGAGATCGGGATATGCTTTTCTTACTTATTGTTCTACTCCTTGAATGACTTTCTACGGTTTGTTCAGGTATGTGGTCCCCCTGGAATGATGAAACATATATCTGGTGACAAGGCTAAAGACTACTCACAAGGAGAGGTATGAGAGAGCATTTTCTGTTGGTTTTTGCTCTCCAACATTTGCTAAAACGTTTGTTAACTTGAGTTCTCTTCTCATTATCTTTATTGCAGCTGACTGGCTTACTGAAAGAACTTGGGTATACTGAGCAAATGGTTTACAAATTTTGAATCAGGCAATTTAGCATCTGAAGCATTTGTGCATTCACTTCAAATTTTGAGTTGTACAAGTTTTTTCCTGAAGAAACGTTGGCAGCTTGAACTTGAGCAAAACATCGAATAAATTTGCCAGTGATATTCAATAGAAATAATGCATTGTGAGAGCTCACACTAACTTGCATTTTACTTTTGAGGAACCTTGCAAAATCTCTGTGCCTGTATGATTTTTTTTATTTTTTTATTTCTTGTACTTGTTGATATTGGAGGAAAAATAAGTGAAATAGAAAGAAACGAAAGTTTTTGAGGAGGTAGGATTAAAAATGGAATGAGTAGATGATAGTTAAGATTTATTCAAGATTAATGAGGGAACATATTCATTAATGCTTGTTTATGATTTCTCTTATAAGTTGTATGCTGTTGACGATACAACAGAGGAAAAATAAAGGAAAAGGAAAGAATGAAAGATTTCAAGGAACTATATAATTTAAACTATTGAATATATATATATATATATATATATATATATATATAGCCCACTCCCTTATATGTAACCGAACAATAAAATAATTTCTTAACCTTTTTACTTTGTTTTTAGTTGGTAGTGTTCAACGGTCGAATCAGAGTGGTTTTTGGGGATTCTTGAGCTGCGTTGAGGACCTCACCATGGCCAATCAGTCTTACTGGACGTTGGTTTTTCGGTATATAGGTGGTGGTTTCATGGCGGCTTGGTGATTGATTGCCACGAAGAACCGTAAGAGAAAGATCTGAAAATTTCATACTCAAAAATCGCCAAAAATTTCAATCAAAACACAAAATCAACCCACATACCAAAATCCACATCAATCAAAACCCACAATCACATATCAAAAACCACAACAATCAAAACCCAAAACAAATCAAACCCAACAAGGTAAGAGATCTGACTAGGACTCACCTTTGGGAGATTGTGAATAGCCCTATTTTTAGCCACAATGAATTTGAATTCTAAATGCCTATGTTAGAAACACTAGGTACTAATTAAGTTACAACTTATAAGGCTCTAGGTATATTATTATTCTTTTCTTAGTAATCAAGTTACAACTAATAGAACTTCAAAATACCTATTGTAGGAGGCAAAATTAAGCCAATTACAATTTATCATGTCAAAATTTATTGATATATTCAAAATTTACTTGTCATTAAATTAATTAAATAAAATGTTGTCATGTATCATTTTAATTGACAATACATTGGTGAATTAAAATTTGCCATATTTGAGCCCACAAATTAAAGATAAATTTTCTATTTAGAATTAATGGATAATTATCTTTAGTAAAATGATAAAAATAGAGATAATTATCTGCGAATAACAAATTTTATTGGGACTCTTTGATGATCATTATCTTTTTTAAATAAATAAAAATAGAAATAATTATCTACAATCAACAAAGTCCTAGGGGGCTCTCTAACTTTGGGCCAAATTTACTACTTATACTCGAGGAGACCAATTCAAAGTGGAACTCATTCAAGACTTCAAAAGCTTTGGAGTTTGAATTCATTTAAATCCTTCGAAGTTTTATTAGCCACGAACTTTTGAAGAAGTACAGAGCTTTGGAGTTTGAAAAAATTCATTTGAATCCTTTGAAGTTTTATTGAAATTAAGCTCAATAGCCTCCATAAACTTTAAAAGGCCCTAAATCATTGAAGCTCAATGGATCAAGCCTCTTAAACTCCGAAGCACTTTCACCCAAAGCCTTTGCATTCTAAGAATCTTCAAAGAATTTGAAGAACACTCGAAGAACAACAAATATCTAACAGGCTCAAAGTCAGAAATTCGTTGTAAAGATCATTCGGTCCATCTTCCAACCAAAAAAAAAGAAAAAAAGATCTTGTGTTCGAGCCAAAATTACAAGAAGATAGAATCAAAAGATTACTCTATTGTATTAGAATCCAAAAAAAATAAAAATAAAATTGTACTCACTCATTCAATCAATACAAATTTATATTTGTGAAACCCTTTCAATTGTTTGATTTTCAAACTTGAGAATTTTGAGTTTGCACTTATTTCTAAAACCCATGAATACAATATTTTTCATCAACTAAACCGTAGGTTCACATACACAAATTTTTTAATCCTATAATTGTTAAGACAATAAATTGGTAATGGTAGTTATTATAGTAGTTTTGGTGATAAACCCATATGGAAAGTTACTAACAACTTGTGAAAAAAAAAAGTGAAAAGTTTCGTATTTGTAACATTATCTTACCAAAAATTAATTAGGCATCATATTGTGATTAATGAATGAAAAAACAATTAGTAGGGAACATAAGTTATCACTTTAACAAGTAAATATGTTTCATCCACATTTATGTGAAAGTGATTTTGGATACAATAACGTTATTAAATAATTTTTTATCTTAATATTCTAAAAAAATCTTGTCTCAATTCATTTTCTGTCCAAAATTCTTATTTTTCCAAATGCTCAAATGTGTATATAGCCTTGTAGCCTCACATCACATCCCACGCAAATCACGTATGTAAAGAGGCGTCCTTCCTTGCATGCTCTCATAATCTCATCACATAAATAAAATACTATATATAAATAAAAATATATATATATATATATAAAAACCTGAATTCCAATTCCCCCCAATCCCACACAACACTATCACACACACACCCCAAAACAAAACCCAATATCTCACTCTCCGTTTTACGATCTCTCCGCCATGTAATTGTAAGCCACAATTCAGAGAACTCATTCATTCCCTATTCTCTCTCTCTCTCTGAATTCAGTTTTTTCAAATTCTAATAACTCTCTTTCCCTTCGGAAATGGACGAAGAGTTACAGAAAAGGAACACTGACTGCGTCTATTTCCTTGCCTCACCCCTCACCTGCAAGAAGGTTCGTCCTTCCACACAACAATGCCGCTCTATTTCCTTTCTTGCTATTCAAATTCTTTTTTTCTTTCATCTTCTATTTTGCTTCGAATTGTGTTTGCATTTTGTAATTTCCCCTATTCCATAATGTGTTTGTTGTGTATGATATTGATATGATCACCCCTACGTTTCAACAATCTTGTTCTATTTGTTTGAAGCAATGAATTACTTAGGGTTTTATGATTTTTCTTTTTCTTTTTCTTTTTCTTTTGCTTGAGAGATTCAGTGTTGTTGTGGTTGCTATTTTGATGAATTGTGAATTTTTTTGTTGCTTTTGGAATTCGTTTTTCTTAGGGTTTATGTGAATGTGGAAATATGATTTTTCCTTTTTCCTATTTTGTTTTGTTACTATGCCATTGCTATATCATGATGACTGAAATTAATGCATCAAAGTTTTCAATGTATGAGTTATACAATGTATACTTAAGTTGACAAAGATAGTGAATTCTTTGGGCCAGTTTGGTACGTGTGTTTAAACGACAGTTTTCAGTTTTTTTGAAAATACGTGTGGGTGAAAAAGTGTATGGAAATGCGTGTAATGTTGTTTAAAAACTGAAAAAATGTGTTTAAATAAGTTTACCAAACAGCCCCTTAGTGTTTGGAATGTTGCACCGATTCTTGGTAGAATTGTTAGAATAGTGGTTAAATGATTAAATTCACAATTTCTTAATAGCTTAAGCTTTTGGGGAAGGTAATAGTTTATGATGGTATCAAAGCAAATGGTCCTGAGTTTGAAACCTGTATTTACTTTACCACCCATTTAAGAAAGTTAGAAATCTCATGTGTTGGGGGAGTGTTCAAATAATCTTTACATCATTTATTCACCATTTTCTGATAGCTTAGGCTTTTGGGGAAGGTAATGATGGTATCAAAGCAAATGGTTCTGAGTTTGAACCCTGTCTCTACCTTACCTTCCCATTTAAGAAAGTTAGAAATCCCATGTGTTAGGGGAGTGTTCAAATAATCCTTACATTATTTATTCACCCTTTCGTAATAGCTAAACTTTGAAGACAAGTGGTAGTTTAGAAAATGAAGGATGTGTCTATATTTTGGGGTTTTATACAGTCAGGTAAGGTTTTGTATTTTTAGTACGTCATGATCTCTGTTTCCATTGAGCTTTTTAGTTTATTTTCTTTCCAGGGGACTGATTGTGAGTACAGGCACAGTGAGATTGCAAGGCTCAATCCAAGAGATTGCTGGTACTGGTTGTCTGGGGACTGTGTCAATCCTACATGCGCTTTTAGACACCCTGTAAGATTTTGCTCTTTTATTTATTTAACTTTCTGCTTATATGTTGGCTAGGAACTATGATTTTTATTTTCTAATATAATTTGCACATTCAATCAGCAGGAACATTGGTATCAGTTAAGCATTCTTTTCTATCGATTTCGCTATATTTTATGTGTTGTAGACTTGTAGTTGGATTTTCCTTATGAAATGGTTGCATAAATCATATTATTTTGGACGTTATACCTTTAGGATAAGGCAGTTGAACATTGAGAAACGTCTCAATTATATGAATCAATTAATGCTTATATTTTGATAAATGCCTTGAGAGACATATATCCTCACACATTTAGTTTCCAGCATGGTAGATAGGTGGGTTCCATTATGTGATTATCTAAAAGGACCAAGCCTTTGTGTTCCAGACTTCCAGCATGGTTCTAGTTTATTGTGGGTAAAGACCTTATTTTCAATATCTAGCAACGAAAAAGCGTTGTACTATCAGAAAACCTAAAATTTTGAAGTAGATAGATTTTGTTCTTACAATTTTGACCTACTTTTTAGAATTGATGTAGTACTCTCTATCACGCCTATATCTCCGTACTTATAATATGGAGAGTTAGATGTTGGTTTGGTTAGATGAGGAGGATTAAGTAATGAGGTTGTGATGAATTTTTCAAGGATATCATTGACTACTCTCTTTTTTTGATAAGTAATGTAACTTTATTAATGATCAAATAAACTTTGTGATCATGATGATGAACACAAAGTGTCAAAAAAGTACGTACATCTCAAAAAGAAAATCTAAGAGAAACTTGAAACTCTGAAATAGAAAAAAATGAGTTAAACCCCAAATGCAGGACCAGTCGAAAGTAGTACAAGCAAACAAAGTCTTCAATTGATCCAAGGATCTCTCCATGTCTTCAAAAGTACGTCTATTCTGCTCCTTCCAAACAAACCACATCAAGCAAGCCAGTACCATATACCAAACCATTGAGCCATGTTTACCAAACCAGTTATGCCATCTAAATAGCAATTAAGTAGACAACTAATATTGGTTGTTTAGGTTCATAGGCTGGGGAGCTAAGATTGGGTGAGAGAAGCACTTTGAAGAATTTGCATGTGCAAGGAGTAGTCTTGTAGTAACAAGGTCTTGGTTCCAGGGGCATGACATCACTATGATGTAGTGTAGGAGGATCCAAAGAGGGTTTATTAGAATTTTTACCCCCTATTATTTTGGAAAGTGTATTGCACTTTCAGATCTGTAATATCCAATAATGGGAGTCAAATACTCGCAGAATTCTTGCCAGAAGGATGAAAGGGGGTTTTGGGTCAGCTTCTCCTTGTCAAAAGTCATATGCAAGTGGAAGGTAAATGATTGATGAACTATGCTCAGGAGTTGCGATCCTGTGAAGTTAAATCTTGAAAAAGTGTCTTACCTGCCAATTCACATTTCCTGATTTGTGTTGCAAGGTATTGAGGTAGGAAGAGTTAAACAGATGGGATGTCCTTGTGCATTTCTTCAGTCTCTTGTAGGTTCTCATGTCTGCATGCCAACAGACCATTTGGGAGTTCCCAGGCTTTGTCCAGTGGGCTTTTATCAGATGACATCAGCATTGGGTAGGTAGTGCTATAAAGGGCACTTTATTGAGTTCAAGGTTTCTAGAATAGGAATTTTTTCTTTCTGTTGTACACAGATGACACCTATCTGCTGTTTGATCTCAGTTTGTATCATTTCCATGTTTGTATTGTATATAGGGATTTTTCCGCCCTGGAGAGGGGAGGGAGGAGGGAACTGGGGGCAAATTTTAAATCTCTCTTGGTCAACATGAAGGATCATTGATGTGTTGGTTTTAGGGTATTGTAGATTGGTTTAGGAATTATTTAGAAACGGTTTGGAGTATTTTTTCTCCCTGCCCTCCCTTGCGGGTGGCTCCAGGATGGGGTTTGGTCTTATGATTAACATGTGGCTTCTGTAAAGACTGCAGTCTATGCATGATTGCAGAGGAAATAGTGTATGTAATAGATGAGAAGGAAAAATGAATATGTGGAACACACACACACAGAGGGAGAG
Organism: Quercus lobata; assembly: GCF_001633185.2. NCBI lineage: Eukaryota > Viridiplantae > Streptophyta > Magnoliopsida > Fagales > Fagaceae > Quercus > Quercus lobata. The sequence goes on from NC_044905.1 coordinate 87,842,940, forward strand.
AGAGAGAGAGAGAGAGATCTTAGCAATTATGCCAGGTAAAGAAATTAATAATAATAATAATAATAATAATAATAATAATAACCCTTACTAGTTACTACTTCACTATAACAGTAAAATGAACCATACCTGCTGTTGGTTACCTGCTATGTTAACACTATTAATTTGCTAGTTGCTGCTGCACCGCTTTAGGACTTGACAAAGGTAATTTATGCTGACTACCTAACTAAAAATTACAGAGTATGAAGCCAGATTGACTATATTATGACCGTTTCATACAAAGAATATCCTGTCTAAACTTAACGTTTACCTTTCTTGTTAACATGCACGTCATCAAGGATATGTATGAAGGAAGAATGGGCCGCACTAGTTGTTGATGTGATGATACTTGGCCAAATTCAATATTGATGTTAGATCTTGATTGTTTGGCTAGCTGGTACAAATGAAAAGGGAATTAGAAACTTTCTTTTAACAGGTTAGGCCTTAAACACCTCCATTAGTGATAGTATCCGACTTTTAAGTTGTATTTTAAACTTGTTCCATCACTTTTTTACTGTATTGGAGATTTTATTATGCCCATATTTTGCATTCTTTTTTGAATTATATGTTAGTGGATGCTGTCTTTTTGTTTCCATCATCCCATTGTTATTTGGTAATTTCACTTGAACTAAACTTTGCTACTTTCATAGCCATTGGATGGCCATGCAGGAGTGCCATCTGAATCTGCCCAGTGTTCTGCACCTGTGAACAAGACCAATGCTCCCTGTTACTTTTACTTCAACGGTTTCTGCAATAAAGGTGATAGATGCTCTTTTATGCATGGGTCTGATGGTAATGCACCTGCTGGGAAATCTACAAAAACTGCCTCTGCAAGCACTGATGCACCTTTCGTAGAAAAAAAAATATCTGCAGGAAATGAGACACAGTTGGCACAAACAGACACACATCTGAATCCATCTGAAAGTGTCCCTAAGGTAGTTATCAATTCGAATTCTGAGTTCAAGGAGGGACTTGAGGAACCAGTACCTAACAATGTTTCCCAGCAATGTGCCTCTCCGCAGATTGCTGTTTGTGGGTATGATGAAGCTCCTGCGATTAGATCAGAGTCCTTGCTTATAGCAGATGGTTTTATTCAAAGCAGATCTCATTTTGAGGCAGATCAGAGTTCAGAGGAGCAAGTGGAAGATGATATTGAGCCAGAGGAGCGGTGGGAATCATCCCCTGGCTTTGATGTTCTTGTGGGTGATAAATCAGAGAATTTGGGTTATGATGACGATGCAGAATATTTGCTGGACCTTGATAGGGAACAAAGAGAATTGAGTAGCCACTTCTTGGGTTATGATTTTGAAGATCCAGTTATGTATGATCCCACACACCCTGATTTGAAACATTATGAACGTGATATCGATGATAGTTATGATCCAGATGACAAGCATCTTTTCAATAATGTTAGAAGAGATCCTGGTCATTCAAGAGACAGCATGTTGGATTCTATATTGTTCCGGAAAAGGAAACATGTGCCAATGGAGCTGACAGTTGGTGACCATAATGGCGTGGATCTTCGAGACCATTTGAGAAGACGCAGGGTGACTGATGGTTGTCCAATTACTGGCTTATCAAGAAGGCATGGCTCATCTCGTCTAATTGGTCACAGCCAGGAAAGGCCTCGCAGGCATGGAATGGGTCAGCGTCTTCATGGAAGAATGGCATCAGAAGTGGGAATGAGTACTATTGAATCAGTCAAGAATGGAACTTTTTCACATGGTGCCACTGCCAACCAGCGTGGCTTGCTGAGGCGCTCACAGCAACATAGGTCAAAGAAGGTTAGCAGGAAAAAAATTCTCTCTAAACATCCCTTCTCAAGTGAAGTTACAAGGAAACCAGTTACAAGAGAGAGGAGATCAACTCAGGAGTTGACTACGTTTACAGGACCCAAGACCCTTGCCCAGATTAAAGAAGAGAAGAAAAAAGTTGAAGAAAATGGGGTTTGCATTTGGAAAGTAGGGCATTCAAGCAGAACTACATCAACTGACTTCCAGGCTCCCAAACCCTTGAGTGAAATCCTCAAGGACAAAAGGAAGCTGGATTTTGTGAGGGACAGTGATAGTAGTGGCTACTAAAAAAAAAAAATCCAGTTAGGCTTAGTCGAATCTCAATCATTTAGTAATGAGTAGTAATTTTACAGATGATGATGATGATAAAAATTAGTCTGAGAAGGAGATGAGGACCTTAGCATAATTTTGCGATGTTTGGATGTGCGGGATCGTGTTTTTACATACTAGATAAAGGTACTTTTTCTTTCCGGTAAATGAGGAACATGACGAGATGCGTATGCATTTGTTTTCAAATCTCTTCTGTGACCCCCAACCGTTGGTAATCACTGAAAGCTGAACTTAGAGGCTAAAGCGGGCTATTGGCTGGCTTCTGCTTGTACACCTTTTAACAAAAATCTTATGTTACTGTTATCAAGCTTGTCTTGATTTCTTGTACAGAGGTGCTGATTAACTCACAAATTGATTGTTGCATTTGTGTGTGGAAAAGATGATTTTTAACCACTGTTACTGTCTACATTTGGTTGCGTAACAACGACATTTTCATCTTATAGTTTGACCCACCGTAGGAATCAAATCTCTCCAACTTCTCTTTCAATTTGCTTAATGTGCTTTGTGTGCATCTTTCATCAGTTATTTGTGATTCAAATTTTCCTCGAATTTGCTAGTAGTTAATTGACAAATGCAATATTAATTGACAAATGAGGATTAAGATTATTGATTATTGAGCAATATTAGTAGTTTGTCTAGCTTAAGATTAAGATTATTCCATTCTCAAAAAAAAAAAAAAAAAAAAAAAAGAATTATTGAGCCATAAGGTAGTTTTTTATTATTAAATGATTCGAGATGGAGCAGTCATTTGCGGTTTATCACCAAAAGATAAAAGATAACTAAAATGAGGATTACTACTACTATATGATTCTCAACAAAAAAAAAAAATATATATATATATATATATAAATATATATATATATATAAAATTAGGAATATTAGTCATTTATTAGAACCGAAATCTTTGAAACTTCTACAATTTTCCACGTCAACACAATATTAAAAACAAAAAAAACAAAAAACAAAACGTAATTGAACTTTTCTAAAACCCGATCATTGTCTCTCTCCTCCTGATAAACCCTTTCTTTTTCTTTGCCACTGTTCAAACTTTAGAGAGCTTCAATGGCTAAACAAAATATGTGATTATAAAAAAGCCAACTATGTTGACTTAAATAACTTCCAGAAACAACGAAACTCATTCATCGCTATTAGTATGTCACCACTGAGATAGTTTGCTATATCCAAAATTACGCGAAATCCAAGGCGGGGCAATTCACAAAGGGACTAAGTGTATGAAAACAATTCCCATGGCTTTGGTTGGTTGCACTTTGGATGGGTTCATGATTAGAGAGTCAAAGAGTCTGGTAGGACCAAGACGTATAAGGTTTCTTTTTTAACATTAAAAAACAATACTGCCCTCTTCTTCGTTACGCATGTGATATGTTCTACATACATATAATTCTGTCTATTAAATTTTTATATGTATAGTTCACTTAATGCTGTACAAATTGATCCAAATTCCAAAGGAAATGTTGAATAACAATCCGAACAATTAGAAATTTGAGAATCTGGGTTGCTTAATTATATGATTTTGTAATTACTTTTTTTTCTTCGATGATTTCTCTTTGTGCCATCCTGTGTGTTTCTTAACAAATTCTATAAACCCTCGAATTCATTCACCAAAAAATTACTTCCAAGATCAAACAACACAAAAACAAGTTGAGGCAAACCAAAATATAACCGATCAACTATCTTTGGATGTATTCAATTTGTTCTCATTAATGAGATCTTTGAGTTCTTTTATAAAATAAAATTATAAATAAATAAAGATTTCCAGCTCAGTGATAATGTCCAAATCATAAATTTTGCTTTTAGAAGTCACAGAACATTCTGTTTGCATTTCTTATATACGTTGTTGGTTTTGGTTTTTGCTTGAGTACTTCATATGTCACCCATCTAATGTTGAAATTTGTAATTGATCATTTTGAACATTTTGCTTTATTCTTGCCAACTTGGGATCATTGTTTGTTCAATTATAATGTACTTAGTTTGTCTTTGGTGTAATATTTGAGTGGATTCATGTTACAAAATAATTTTTTCATTCCTGTTTTAGAACATGCACATTATGTGTTTGACAAAATATCTCACTCTTGCATCTTTTTAAATTAACTTCATGGTTTGTGTGAAATCTTGGTAAGTTTGTTTTATTTATTTATTACACCTCTTGGTTTGAGTAGGCTTTGATGGTCTCATTTTTTCTAATGTGCATTTAGGCATACTAAGTCATCAACATCATTGGCAATTTAGTACATTAAAACTTTGCATAATCCAAGCCCAATTTGCAACATTACAATATTTAGTAGTCTTCCTAAATAAAAATATGTTTTTTAATATGTGTATATAACCAATCAGATACAAGTTTAAATTTGCAATGATTGAGATCATCTATATAGCATATTCTACAACTTATCTATGATTAAAGTATGAATCTTTGATACTGCAATTGTGTGGCCACTAGCGAGAAGAAACAATTATGTTAAGCCAATTTTGAAAACTTGACATTTTGGCTAGGTGCCACCGACTTAGTGTTTTTCATGACCCATTAAAAACCAAGGGATTAAAATATCAAATTGATATGCAACACTAATAAAAATATTTTAAAATTATATTTCTTTAGATCTTGACATGGAAAATGATATATTCAATATTAAAAAAATAATAATAATAATAATATTTTTTTAAATTTATTTTCAATAGTTTTTCCGTGTATCGCACGGGTTAATGACTAGTGGCTCAATAATCTTATGGCTCAATTAACTACAAATGCAATATTAGTAGTTCTCTCGAATGACTGCTATATTTGTTTAGTTATTTGGGCATTAGGCATATACCTTATGCCTGCTATATTTGTTTAGTTCTCATTTTTTTTTTTTTTTTTTTTTTAGGTTTTTTCCTGTCTACATAAGAAAGCTCTATTCCAAAAAGGCCGAACAAAAGAGGTAATGTACAGCTATCCAAAAAGAAAAAAAGAAAAAGGTTAACGTACAAATACAACATGCTAAATACAACCATCTAAATCCAAGTTTAAGCCTGGATATCGTCATCAAACTCCACTCCACTCCGTTTACGGGCATCCAATCAACCAACCTCAATCCGTTTGTACCCTTCTGACTCGAATAGTAAAATTACTGTAATTTTTTACCTGTTTAACATTGTTGTTTCTATATCTGCAAAGCAAGGCAACAATAAGCACTGGTTATCAACCATTCCATTTTTTTAAAAATTAGCATGCCTTATTTACTTTTTCTAGCCCTTGACATTATTGGCTTGCCAAATGCGGCATTACTCATGTACACGAACCATTAAGGATATAATCAACTAAATTGAGGACTGTGGTGTCCAATTTCAAACTTATCTAGACTCAATAAATTGAAACCCAAACCGCTCTGTACCCTTTGGCCATTTTCATATGCTTACCAAATCAGACCATTTAGCATTAGAATTTGGCCATCTTCATTAGCTTGCTCCATAGAGCAGATCCCTGAGTTATCTCCAATTTCATCATAAATGGCAAGAAAATCCCCAAGCCATTGGATAATTTCTTGCTAGTTATTGTGAAAGACATTGGTAAATTGTAACTTACCCACAAGTCAACAAAAGCCTATATTACAGCAGATATTTAGGGAAAATAAAAAGGGGGATTCTCTAATTTGTCATTCTTTACCTCATACATAGATCCTATCCAATTATCTCTTCTCTTTTATTCTTTATTTGTCATTTTCCTTTGTCCCTCCTTATAAACAAGAAAAAGTCTTTAAACACCATTTATAGCTAGTTGCACTTTCATATCATATTTACATCCACCAAAGAACCATCTAGGTTCTAAACCATCTCACACAAACACACAGAGATGGCTGGGTTGCAAAGGTCTACAACATCCTTTAGAAGACAAGGGTCTTCAGGATTGGTCTGGAATGACCGGTTTATATCAGGGGACTTGAACAAAATGAGGACTACTCAACAAAAACAACAACAACAACAAGAGGTCGCGGAATTTAGAGAGCTGAGGCCATCCCGGAGTGTAGGGTCAATTGGTTTAATGGAACGTAGGCCATCCACAACCACAAAAGGACATGCATATCGGAAGGATAAGGTTGTTTCAACACCAAACAAGGACCCGCCTTCTCCTAAGTTTGCAGGTTGTGGCTTTTGTGGTGCCATATTTGGAAAACAAGAGATTTCCCATCAGCCAAAATCAAACAAGCATAGGGCAAAGTGAACTTGTAAGGGATTATTGCATGGGTGCTTTTCCAAATTTTTTGTTTGGCGTTGTGTAATTGTTATGTTTATGTATAGTACTAGTTGAAATACATTGATTACAACAAAAACTGAGTCATAAGAATTAAGAAAGCACAAAACCAAACATGTCTGTGTCTTTGTTTTCTTTGTTGTTCCCCCCAGATTTTGATGGAAAACTTTTCTCTATGGCAGTTTGATCAAACAGTCTTTATCCTGTGCTTGTGTGGAATGTTTGTTATGAATGATGTACCCCGAATAGTATATGCCTCCGAAAACTGTGGGATTTTGAGTATTGCAATCTCATTTATTCTTAAAAGATGGCCGTTTCTCACCAGAATTTTACTTGTTTTTCTTGAAGAACTCGATGCACAACCCATCTTTTCTCTCTCTTCTTATGGTATATGGTGAATGAATCCAATGACTGTTACATGAGATTGAGCTGTTCAAAATAAGTAATAAAATTCTAACAGCTTGCACTGCGACGTAACCAAAGTCGTCGTCTTCTTTTTTTTATTGTTTGATATCTTTTCTATTTTTTATCGCCTAACACTTCCAAGAAGATGAGCTGCTAGCCATTATCTCCTATGTACGCACAGCTGCTATAATAAGATATTTTAGATTGAAGTCTTGTGTATGTATATATTGGATAGAATTTTGTATATTAATATTAGTCATTTTCTTTCTTTCTTCTTCTTCTTCTTTTCTTTTTTCTTTTTTCTTTTTTCTTTTTTTTTTTTGTTGAGAAAATGTTAGTCGTTATCAAAGGCCATTAGGTCTTATTTTAAACTTTTGATGTCTACCTTTGTTGTGTGATTTTAGGGATGACAATAGGGCGAAGTAGGTTGAAAGATGGGATCTATACTTCCACTTGTCTTATTCTATCCCCACCCCATGCCACATAGCAGGACAAACTATCTTGCCCCAACTACACCCCTAGGAGCTTCACGTGGATCTGCCCATTGGGGTTTTGCCTTGCTTGCAAAACTCTATTTTGTGTTCATCTTTCACACCCTGCCCCACACCTATTATATACTCTCCCATTCCCAGTTTGTTTGTCCTCTATTCCATTTTGGGATGTCCCAAAATATTGTCCTGTTTTTAAAAATAAAAATTATTAATTTACTAATGTTCCTATTATACTCCTACTTTATTTTCAAAACTATTTGAAAAGAAAACTGACCAATATTTAAAAAATCAATCTAATTGGAACACCTTTTTAGTTGCCTTATTAAGAATGACTCTTTTTTTTTAAAAAAAAACTAATAAATTTATTTAAGGGTTGTTTTGTAAACTTATACATTTTAATGAGGTAGAAAAGACAATAAATGATGTTTCCTTAAAAAGTTTTACTTTTCAAACAGGACAAACAAATTAAGATGGAGGGAGTATATTTTTTAATAAAAACATGTTTCATTGATATAAATATGCTTGATATTACAATTAAATATGCATTAAATCGAACTAATTTTTAGTAAAGACTTAATAATATTATTATCCAAAGTATCATAATAAAATAAAAGTCTTAAAATGTATGCATTTAAATACTTAGTAATACAAATTAAGTTTTTAACACTAAAAGAGCAAGGTAGGGGTCCAATGTGTGGAAAATATTTTGCCCCAACCCCAGCCCACCATCTTTGCACGACAGGAAAAAGTTGCCATCACTACATGATAACATCATATTTTATGTGGTGGACCTTTCTGAGATTGTGGGCTGGGCTGCCTCCTGCCACACTACGGCCCAAAGGTTCTGGGTAGGAGAGTTAGGACCAGTCCAATTGCAACTCACCTCAGACCGGCTTGTGCACAAACTAAAGCCCCTTTGTTGAAACTTTGGTCACATACCCATGTCAAATGAGACTGTTACAAAAGAGTTATGGCAGACAAATACAATATGACAACAATAACAAAAATATACTTGCTGTTAGACAGAATAAGCAAAGGATTCTCAATTAAAATAAAGAAAAAGAACGACACAACAACAAGAAATACATTATAAATGAAATGGCAAAGGCAAAAGAGAAATAATACTAGTACTTAATCAATAAAAGCAAAGAAGGAATGGTTAGTATGCCGTGCTCAGTTGCATTACGGAACTAAGACCAAGGAGGGAACCATTCCCTCAATGTGAATAACTTCACAAGAAGATCCTGCTATAGAAATTACCCACTTTGAGAGAACAGGCCTAAATGGCTTATGCCCAGAAAATCCCTTAATCCTTAACAGAGGGTAGGCTTTTAGAGGGAGAGAAGGGGTTAGCCTATTGGTGCATGCCTGTCATTCTATTCTCTCTTTGTTTTTCTTCCTAACCTTCTCTTTCTTTTTTCTCCATTTTTGTTACTTTGCTTTTCCACTCTTTTCTTTCTAGTTTTTACTCGTGTGTTATAGTGGTGATTGTTGTTGTTGTAATGTTATGAATCTCTTGTTATGATTGTTGCTGTGATGATAATCCCACTGTGCATGGTAGAGGCTCCTTATATATTGCTTGCTGCAACTAGTTTTTTACCATTTTACCCTTTAACCACTTTTGTCTGGGTGTGGGTGTCCTTCTAGACCATCCACTAGTTTGTCAGCTACCCAACCACCACCGCTTACCTGTGCTGGCCATGCCACATCCCATTACCAGACAAAGAAATCTATTTTGTTTGCTTGTTTACCGTGGCATTCCCATCCGGAACAAGGTGGGCATCCTCTCTCACTATCCCTCATGACATGCACCTAGTAATTCCAACTCATCTTTCCCTCTTTTGGGTAGTATGTCATCCCAGCGGGACACTTCCCCCAAAAGAGTTTGAGTGGGAACCCCAGAATAGGCTACTCCTTCTCCTCACCACCAAACCATACCCTTTCTTACCTCTGACCCATAGCCCATCACTCCTGTATTAGCTGGGTATAGGTTGGTGGTGTTTGAGTCTTATGCGTGCTCCCCTTTTATGTGTGTCCAAAGCTTGTTTGCTGCTCATGCGTTTGCCATGGCCTGAAGGCTCGTCTGTGTGTTCTGCTGCTCATTCTTGACCTCTTGTGGAGTGAATTAGTTTCCTGATCCTTCATTCTTTATGGCTTGCTTCCTTTGAGGGCTGGGCCTTGCTCGATTGTGGGCTTTTCTTTCCTTAACCTACTCTTTGCTTCTTCCATAAACTTGCTAGCATTCCTGCCATGCCACTCTATTATTCCTGCTATGGTGTTATTTGACCAGTGCTTGCTGGGCCTCTTTTAAGCCTGCTGTATGCTTTTCTTTCACTCAATTACAGTGACCCAATATTGTCATTGGGCTTACATTCATGCTTCTTTGGGCCTTCTTGACCTATTCCCTTGCTTACGGGCTTCTTTGACCCATTTCTTCCTCCTTGGGTATCCTTGGCCCACTTTCTTTTTTTGGGCATCCTTGACTCATTCCAACTTTGTATTCTCATAGGTTTTTGCTAACTCTTTTTGGTTTCCCTAATCCAATTACCATATCTTTTACCTTTGGGGTTCATGGGCTTTCCATCAACCCCTTACTCACTTACTTCATCACTTACTTCGTCACTTTGGGCTTACCTCAGCCCGTTCTTGCTTTTATACTGCCCCTGGGTTTACTACTTCTTTCTCTGGGCTACTTTAGGTCCGCTTGCTTCCTTTGAGGCCCATTTCTTATTTTTTAGGCCTATGATCCATTATTCTTACTGTTCGGGCTTAATGGTTTTTTTTTCCTCCCAATTTACTAACTTTTTTCGGCTCATATTGTTGGGCTTCTTCTTGTTATTAGGCTTTTCTGCTGAAATGAGCATCAAAATTTCATAAATACAATTATTAGGGTCTATTTGGATACCGCTTATTGCTGAAAATTGAAAACACTGTAGCAAAATAATTTTTAAATGTGTGAATAGTATTGTGGGACCCAATTTTAAAGTTGATTTTGTCAGATTCCGTACTTGTGGGTCCCGTGAACAGTGCATGAAACCCACAGAAATGAAACGCAAATGTGCAACGCCAAGGGAAAAACACTATCCAAACTCACACTTAATGTATTGTACCGTGGTATGTATACAGTGCATATAGGCTTAGCTAGGTACTTAAATATACTAGTAGTAGATCTGCAAAGTGTGAGAATATATATTATGATTATTTTTTAAAAAGTTAAAATTTAAATTATTTGTCAAAAAAAAGAAGACAAAAAAAAAAAAAAAAACACAACAAAGAAACAAAAAGCAAAAAACTTCTGCCTCTTAGGAAATTTTTTTTTTCAATCTTCTTTCAGTTAGTGTATCAATATATTGTAAGTCTAGTCCCAAAGTATAATGACATCAACTACATCTATGTTAGGATTTAGATCCAAGTTGGTTAATTCTTGTCCCAAATGTATGTTTTTAAGGGTTGTTACTATAGCTGGGTTGCAAATTATTTTAGATATAGCAACCTAATTGGGGCTTGTTTTTATAGATTTGGTAGGTAAAATAGCAATTTGGGGGGTTTTACACCCCCAATGCTAATGCTCTAATCATTGCAAACATGTGTTTATTTGAATAATTGTATTGTCACGTTGGACATTCTTATTAAATTACAAAATTATGAGCCATAACCTCTCATCTTCTCCTACTCTAGTATTTCTTTCCTTCCCAAAATGGACTTGTGGTGGGCCTCTTTCATGACTGCAGGTTGGGTTACCTCCTGCCACGCTATGGCCCAATGGTTTTGGGTAGGAGAGTCAGAACTGGCTTAACTGCAACACACCCCCAACTGGCTTGTGCACAAACTAAGGCCCCTTTGCTAAAACTTTGGCCACGTGCCCATGGTAGAGAGAACTGTTACAAAACAATTATGACAGACAGGTGTAATACAACAACAACAAAAAAAATATATATGCTCATTGTCAGCCAGAAAACAAGAAATGCTAAATGAAATAAAGGAAGGAGCAATGCAGCAATATAAATGCAATATAAGTAAGATGATAATAATAAAGAAAGAGAAATAACACCGATGCTTAATTAATAAGAAAAAAAAAAAAGAATGGTCAGTCTACCATGCTTGATTGTCTTACGGAGTTAAGTTCAGAAAGGGAACCACTCTTCAATGTGAGTAACCTCATAGAGGGATTCCGCCACGGAAATTACCCACTTTGAGAGAATGGGCCTAAATAGCTTATCCTTAAATTTCTTAATCCTTACTAGAGGGTAGGCTTTTAGAGGGAGAGAAGGGATTAGCCAATTGGTGCATGCCTACTATCATACTCTTGCCTACTTTCTGCTTTTCTCTCTAACTCTTTTTCCTTTCTAAGTTTTTTTGCTCTATATTTACTTTCCTCTTCCGTTGTTCTCCGTGGTGTTGTTATGTTGTGTTCTCCCTTTTTGCTATGCACGACTAAGGCCCCTTTTATACTGCCTGCTGTGATGGGTTTTTACTATTTTACCCCTTAATCGCTTTTGTCTTGGTGTGGGTGTCCTCCCAGACCACCCACTGGTCTGTCAGCTGCCCAGCCACCACCACTTACCTATGCTGGCCGTGCCACATCCCATTCCCAAACAAATAGTCTTATTTTGTTTGCTTGCCCACCGTGGCATTCCTATTCAAATAAGGGTGGACATTCTCTTTCACTATCCCTCATGACATGCACCTAGTGATTCCAATTCATCTTTCCCTCTTTTGGGTGGTATGTCATCCTAGCAAGACATTTCCCCCAAAAGAGTTTAAGCGGGAACCCCAAAATAAGCTTCCCCCTTCTCCCCATCGCCAGACCACACCCTTTCTTACCTCTAACTCATGGCACACTACTCCTGTATTAGCTGGATACAAGTTGGTGGTACCTGAGCCTTGTGCGTGCTCTACTTCCATGTGTGTCCATGGCTTGTCTGCTACTCATGCGTTTGTCATGACTTGAAGGCTCATCTGTACATTTTGCTACTCATTCTTGACCTCTTGTGGCGTGAATGGGTCTCTAAGCCTTCATTCTTTATGTCTCGCTTCCTTCCTGGGTTGGGCCTTACTTGATTGTAGGGTTTTCCTTCTCTAATCCATTCTTTACCCCTTTTACGAGTCTGATAGCATTTCTGCCATGCCATTCTGTTATTCCTGTTGTGCTATTGTTTGACCTGTGCTATTGTTTGACCTGTGCTATTGTTTGACCTTTACTTGTTGGGCATCTTTTGGGCTTGCTGTATGCTTTCCCTTTGCTTAATTCCAATGGCCCAGTATTATCATTGGGCTAATATTCATGTTGTTTTGGGTTTCCTTAGCCCATTCCATTGCTTCCAGGCTTCCTTGGCCCATTTCATCCTTTTGGGCATCGTTAGCCCATTCCAATTCTTTATTCCCATGGGCCTTTGCTAAGTCTTTTGAGCTTTCCTAGCCCAATTACCATATCCTTTACTCTTAGGGTTTATGGGCTTTCCCACCAATCCCTTACTCACTTAATTCATTACTTCGGGCCTCTTTGGCCCATCCTTGCTTGCTTTCTATTTCTCATAATACCCATGGATTTACTACTCCTTTCTCTGTGCTCCTTTGGGCCCGCTTGTTTTCTTTGAGGCTCATTTACTATTTTCTAGGCCTATGACCCATTATTTCTGCCATTCAGGCTTCATGGTTTTCTTCTCAATTAACTAACTCTTTTCCTCCTATATTGTTGGGTTTCTTCTTGCTATTGGGCCTCCTTGCCAAAGTGGGCATTAATAGGACTCAAGCCAAAATTTGGTATGACATCTCTAAGCTGCTGCCAAGCACATCATATTTGCTTTCTTTGCACTCTGAAATCTTGAGCAACTCAAGATCAAGTAGGTAGGACTGGACTACAAACTCAAGTAAATAAGTCATGATAAGGCATATCTCAAACTCATGAACATAAGCATGCACTGCATATAATTTGCTAAAAGTCACGGTAAACCCACATAAAACACACAAATTGATGCAGCAAATTATATGGCCTAGCTAAATTCCTTGAAGTCCTATGCCCATCCCATATGCCTAGCTACGCATTGGAGGCTTTTGGAGCTCTTATATGGTCTCATGTAAACAAAGTGGTTCTAGATATTGATGTGCTTGCTTTTCAATTCTTTATTATATGATATTGTTCAGCTATATGCCTTTGGATGACGAAGCTTACAACTGAATTAGAAAAAGCGATGCCTAAGTTCCACTGCTGAACTAAGCAATGAGGCAAAGATATTACTGTTGAATTAAGTTAAGTTAGCAACATTCTTTATTTCTTTTGTTATGCAGTAAGTAATGCTATAATGGGTTTAGAGATTAATCTATATATTTGTTATTTACTCCCCCAATCCAACAATTTCAATATCCTTAACCAACGCCTTGAAATATTTAGGCAAAAACAAATTTTGTTATTTTTAGTCCATTAACTTTGACAGCGTGGTTGCTTTAGTCCCTTTTGTCCATTGTTGTAAAAAGTTTTCTTTAACTCCCTTAAAACAATGTTGTTTCACATTTTTAACCCAAAAAAAAAAAGATTTTATTTATTAATTTATTTAATTAAAAAATAAAATTTTTAGCAAAATAACATAACAATTGTTCAAAGTTAATGGACTAAAATGAAAAATTTAACTTATAATAAAAAAAAAATAATTGGTCAAATTTAATCGACTAAAATGATAATTTTAAAGTTAGTAGACTAAAATAATTCATCAAAGTTATAGGGTGTAAAGTGTATCTTTGTTGTTTCTGTTTAGTTTTAAACTTATTTGAATGTTGTTTCTGTTTAGTTCAATTTTATGCGGTTTCTACCAGAAAAAGAAAAACTCTTTGCCATATATTTATATTTGCATTTTTTATAAAATGAAATGTCTTTCGAATTGAGGAGCCTCATAACAACAGTGTTTTTCAAGTATTTCTAATTCTACTACATTTAGAAATACTAATGTTACCTTTAAGAGCTTCTTTAAAGCCATTAATTTGTCGGCTCCCTCCTACTTCCCTTTGCACACTATCAAAAGCCAGTTTGTTGCTCAACCACAAAGTGTTTAGATTGAATCCAATCTTCATCTTTATATGTCTTGGCACTTGATGATATTAACATGTAACAAATCAAATTAATTTCGGCATCTTAAGGGTTCGTTTGGTTGGGGTGAAACAAGGAGAATAGAAAACAGGGGAGAGAAAAGTGAAGAAAAAACTGATTTTATGGGTGTTTAGTTGGAGAGAATGGGAGGATGGAAAATTGGAGGAGCCTTAGTGTTTTCTCTCTTAGCATACCAAAATTCTCTCTCTCCAATTTGGAGAGAAAATAGAGGAAAAAGAAATAATTGTAGATTGTAGTCAATGATTGAACTATCCCCTGTTTTATTTTATTTATTTTTTTCTTTCTTAGGCGTGGACTTGCTGGTTTTTTTTTTTTTTTTGGGCGTATACAGGTTTTGCTCCTTCTTCTTCTTCCTTTATTTTTTTTTTTTTTTTACTTTTTTTTTCTAGGCATGATTTTTCTTTTTAAATAAATTTAGGTGATTTCCTTTTTCTTTCTTTTTTTTGGTTGTTTGTTTTCATTGGGCACTATTTTTTAACAAGAGTATATAAGTAAATTTATATATATATATATATTTTTTTTTTCTTGTTCTCCATATTTCCTCTCCCAATGAAACACAAATTAGGTGATTTCCTAATTTGTGATTTCATTGGGCACTATTTTTTAACAAGAGTATATAAGTAAATTTGTATAAATTTATGGGTAAATTACATATTTGGTCCCTATCCTTTACACTATATTTCAATTTGGTCCCTAACCTTTTAATTGTGTCAATTTGGTCCCTAACCTGTTAGTGTTGTGTCGATTTAGTCCTTACCATTATTTCTTAGATGGAAATTATTGACGTGGCTATAGGCATAAACTATTTTACAAACTGATGATATGGCACGATACACATCAGCTTTTAAAAAATACTAAAATACACATAAAATAATAAGAAGTTAGATTTAAAGTATTCATTAATATTTTAAAAATACTTAAACTAAATTAGAACACCATAACATCTCCACCCAGTTTTCACTGCCGGCATAACTTCAACCTTTTGCTCTCTGGTGACTACCTACCCACTTGTCTAATGCTTTCTCTGAAACCAAAAGTTCTTTGCTTGGAGAACACATCTACATATACAAGTATGCTATGTACATCAATATCTATATCTATCTTTCTTTCATTCTTTTTGTTATTTATGGTTTTTTAAAACTAATGGGTTCTTTAATTTTATACTCATAATAAAATTTTCATCTTTTGGGTATTCTGTGCAGGAGAGACATGCTTTTTTTTAGCTTGGAGTGCAGGTGCTGCACTTTTTAAGTACAAGGAAGAAAGTTTTTACCAAGGCCACTATTGTCGCCATCATCGCAAAGGAGTAAAAATAGTAGGTGGGTTTGTGTATTGACAGAATTTGAATGGCTTGACGGGTTGAAAACAAACCGATGAGGAGAAGGCCTGGTGTCGCTGGAATAGATAAGGCGTTGCTGGAAGGAGAAGGAACTGCTGTAAGGGAGAAGGTGCTGCCGTCCTCACTATTGGGGATTTTGGATTTTAGGGAGGCAGAGATTTTGGATTTAATTTAGGTTTATCATTGTTTAATGAAATCAGGAAGCTTTCTTATCAAACAAAAATATTTGATTTGGGTTTAAAAAAAAAGAAAAAATGTGAAGTAATCATGGGTTAGGAATTTTGATCCCAAAAATTACTCACTTAACTTTTTTTTTTTTTTTTTTTAATTTAAGATTATTCTGACATGTTGGACTAGGTGGCAGTCAAGGTGGCAATAAACAAATTTTTTATTTTAACCATTTGCCACGTCAGCAATTTTCATCCAAAAGATAATGGTAAGAACTAAATTGACACAATACAGAAAGGTTAGGGACCAAATTGACACAATTGAAAGGTTAAGAACTAAATTGAAATACGGTGTAAAGGATAGGGACCAAATATGTAGTTTACCCTAAATTTATTTTTTTCCTTTTCTCCACTTTTCCTCTCCCAATGAAATACAAATTAGGAAAACTAAAATCTTTCCTATCATTCCACCAAAATCTTTCTTCTCCATTTTTTATCCTTCCAATTTTCCACTCTTCCAACTAAATAATGTTAAGTCTACTACTTTGCGCACATCAAGAGCTATCATTCAGTAGTAACGTGTTACATGCATACTCAGTCAAGCCTTTTCATCTACAATGAGTTGTGAACCTTATCCAAATTCACCTTGGATGGACCTACAGCAACGATCTTATCTACATATGAAAAGCTTTGTGCTCATATCTTCGTCGGGCAAAGCATGCTTTTAGGTTCAACATCTCCACTAAATGACATGGATTTTTAAGTTATAAGAGCCATAATTTCTTCTACATGGTTTAGGCTTTACGACCCACAACTTTATTGGGCCTCATGACCCACAGATTATTGGGCTTTATGACCCACAACTTTATTGGCTTATGCCATACGACCCATGGTGTTTTTTAGGGCCTAGAGGCATAATCCTTTTCAGGCTTTATGTGCTACAACCTTTCAGGCCTTGTGACAATTCTTTTTGAGTTTGTAACTAGAGAATCAGGTATGGAACCAAAATTCAAACTTAAGAAGGGTTGAAGTTCTTTATTCAAGAATTCTCAAATATCGGAATATCAATACTAGAGGTTGGCAACAATACATTATTAGTATTAGTTTTTGAATTATTTGTATTTTTTTTTAAATCAATAATAGAAATTTATGATTAAGTGCTTTGTCGCTTAATTAATACATTTTGATTTTATCAACGGAGGACTATTTTTTTAATAAAAAAAATCAATTTACTTATTCTTTTCACAAAATTCTATTCCTAACATCTTCATAATGCAATATAAATAAGGAAAATGTTAGAGATATAATTTTTTGTACAAATTTTTTTACAAACTATTAATGTGGTAATTAATTATTGGTAAGTAAAAAGTTATTGGATAAATGTTATTTGAATGTTTTTTGTCTTCGAAGATTTGTAGTGGAAGTTTCTTGGGGCCTTAGAGGCTTGGATCCGGAGAGCTTCACTAATTTGTAGTTTCTTGGTGTTTATGGAGGCTTTTGAGTTTGATTCCAATGAACTTTTAGATCTAGAAGGATGACTTGAATGAATTTGCTTTGAATATTCTTCACTTTCAAAGGTAAAGTTCTTGAGGTTCTTGGAGGCTTTGGAGCTTGGTTCCGGTAGAACTTTGAGACCTCTTAATGTTTCTAAATCCCTCTCATAAGATTGAGGAGGGTCTTTATTTATAGGAGTCTTGGGGAGGTGTGATCACATGTAACTGGCTATGAGTAGTGACACATGTCATAATTTAAATGAAGGGATTTTATGTCTTGTTCTCCAAGGGACACATGACACTATTTGATTAGCCAAAGTGTTCTAATTTAAAATAACACATGACAATATTTAATTTGACTGCTTATGTTATTTAAAATTAAAATATCAACACATGTCGACATGTGATTAACCCTTAAGTATTCTTTGCAATTTTTATTTAGAAATATTTGGAATATTTTCATTGGTCTCTAAATAATGTCAGTGGGACCCACTAAATAGCATGTGGCGCTTTGTGATTGGTTGCAAAATTTTCACTTCTACAAGAGGGCGAAGATAAGAAGTAGTAAAAATTAACCACAACAACAACTTATAATTTTTTTTTTCTTTTGTAAAAATAAAAGGCATCTCCTAGCATTATAATAATTATAGTTAAAGAATTCTTAGAAAAAAAAAATTATAGTTCAAATTTAAAAGTGCAAATTCATGTCAAACATTACATTAATAAAACAACTAAAATAATTTCTAATCAAGGTCATGCATTATTATTGAGCCAAAAAAAAGAGTGAGACATTTATTGGTGTGATAGCATAAAGATTGTTGTTCCTAAGAACAATAATTAATAAATAAATTGAATTTCATAATATTCAACATATCATTTGAATGATAATAATTCACATAAATTAGAATTTATCATAAAATTAGAGATTAATGAGGAGATATTACCTTGATGATACTTTAAAGAAATTTCATAACATGAGAAACAATTTACCATTAATTCATAAGTTTTTAGATGGCAGAGTTGGGGTATGGACCATGTCACTATCTTGAGATTATATACGCTGTCTATAGGGTTTCTGGTGTAGTAGACTAAAACATTATGCATGCCACACCCGGGATACAACAACCTAACTACCTTGCTAATTATCCTTACAAGTCTACACAGCTTGTAGGATCTAAAGCTCTCAACATAATACTTGCTTACCCAAAAAAATAATGTCTAGGAGGATGAATTATTTTCAAGAAAGTATAATTTTGACTTAGCAAAAATGCAGGGAGTTTTTCCTTTTGCATGAAAATGGTGCCAATAAGAAAATTGATTTTCTCATCCAAAACCAAACATATTGGCTGCATATTCATATAGGCTGAAGAAACATACAATAAACATAAAGTTTATTTGGGTTTTAAATTTACTTTATTACTGTAATAATCATCCTTAAAATGGATAGTAAATAGTAATTATATTGAATCATAATATATCGATGCCAACAATAATATAAAAATTGTATGAATTCAACCCATTAAGATGATAGCGTGTTATTTGGTAGAGCAAGGCTGGAAGATGTCACAACAATACAAAGTATTTTGGAAGTCTATGAAAGTGCTTCAGGTCAACAAATAAACAAGGTGAAAACTACTCTCTTTTTTGGCAAAACTGTTACTGAGATGGCAAAAAATTCTATAAAAGAGCTACTTGGGGTATTGGAGATAAAACAATATGAAAAGTATTTGGAACTTCCAGCAGTGGTTTGCAGAAATAGGAGGGTAAGTCTAAATTATATAAAAGATCGGGTTTGGAATAAATTACAAGGATAGAAGGAGAAACTCCTATCTCAAGCCGGAAAAGAAGTATTGTTAAAGGCGGTAGTCCAAGCTATTTCCACATATGCTATGGGATGCTTCAAGCTTCCGGTGAGTTTATGTAGGGAAATTGAGATGCTAATTCGAAAATTTTGGTGGAGCCAAAGGGGAGAGAGGAGGAAGATTCGTTGGAAAAATTGGGAGACACTTTGTAGACCCAAGAAAGATGAGAGAATGGGTTTTAAGGAGCTGGCAAAATTCAACAATGCTATGTTGGCAAAACAGGTGTGGAGACTTATCCACAATAAAAACTCTATTTTATCATGTGTTTAAGTCAAAATACTTCCCAATAGGTACTATCTTTGATGCCAAAAAAATCTTTGGAGTCGTTTGCTTGGAAAAGCATTTTGAGGGCGAGAAAGTAATATCAATGGGGTATCAGATGGAGAATCGGGGATTGTCAGTCCATAAGGGTATTTAGAGATAACTGGATACCAGATGCATCGGGTGGAAGGGTAATTTCTGTAGCGTGGGGAAGGAATGAGGATATGAAGGTTGCAGAAATGATTGATACAGATTTGGGCTGCTGGAAAAGCCGAGTAATTGATGAGTGCTTGGTACCTTTCGATGCCCAAAGGATTAAGGCAATTCCGCTGTGTAATACTCCACAACCGGACCTCCTGTACTGGGCATTTGAGAAGAACGGAGTGTATTCTGTAAAATCGGGATATCGAGCCTTGTGCGAAGAAGTAAGGAATGAGGAAGCATCGGGTTCAAGCTCAGTTCTGTCCACTGATTTCTGGTTGAGTATTTGGAAACTAAAAGTGCCGGGGAAGGTAAAACATTTTATGTGGAAAGCATGCTCAGATTGTTTGCCTACAAAAACGCACCTTGTGAAGAGGAGAGTGTTGACGAATCCGTTTTGCCACCTACGTAACCGAGCTGAAGAGGACACGCACCATGCTTTGTGGGGTTGTGAAGCAATTAAGCAGGTCTGGGACAGAGACTTTTACTGGGTTAATCAATTCGAAGCTTCACAAGGCTTGTTTCAAGATTTGGTGGAGCTAGTCATGACGAAACCGAGAATCCGTGAGGTCTTTGCTTCAACGGCATGGTTCATATGGTCCCACAGGAATAAGACAAGGTTGCAAGAAAGAACCGTTCCTCTTAGTGGCATCAGGGAGGCGGTCTGTCAATTCATGCAGTTGTACAGTTCTGGCTGTGTGCACTTAGCGAGCTGCAAATTGGTGAGGCTGCCAAACCCAGGTGAGTATAAAATAAATTTCGATGGTGCTATTTTTACTGAAAGTGATGAAGCTGGTTTGGGCGTAGTGGTGCGTGATTCAAATGGCTTGGTTGTGGCTGCGATGGCAGAAAAAATAAAACAGCCCCATTCCGTGGAATGCTTGGAGATGTTGGCAGCAAGGTGAGCTGTGATTTTCGTTAAGGAAATTGGGTTGCAAGATTCCCACTTTGAAGGTGAGTCGGAGCTAGTCATTAAGGAATTGCAGAGGGATGGTTTACAGTTCTCTTCTATTGGGCATTTGGCTAGGGACACGCTATCTCATGTTAGCTCCTTGAGGAGTTTTCTTTCGCTCATGTGGTAAGGCAATGTAATGCGATTGAAAATGCTTTGGACCAAAGAGCAAGACTATCTTTTCTTTTTTGTGCTTGGATGGAGTCTGTTTCATCTAATATTGATACTTTTGTATGTACTGATTTTCGAGTCTTTAATTAATAAAATAAGTAGACTATCTGTTCTCTCAAAAAAAAAAAAATTGATAATGGTTAAAAACAATGAATTAAGATTGAATGATAGAAGTTTACTACTGAAGGATGCAAAGTTTTTGTCCCAATAATTCGAAGAGCTACGTTACTCTCATACAAAGAGGGAAGGCAATAGTTTAGCACATAGTCTGGCTAGATATGCAATAGGCAAACCAGATTTTCTAGTTTGGATAGAGGATGTTTCATTATAATTTTATTCTGTATTACAAACCGATTTATCGGGTTTTTCATAATAAATTACATTGAAGTGTTTCCTCAAAAAAAAAAGATTGAATAATAGAAAAACGTTAGCTAGTGACATTTACTATGCCGCCAACTCATAACAAATAGTTAAAAATAATAATAAATATAAAATATTATGATTTTTATAAAAATATTCCAACAGAGATGTAAGATCTTTTCCTTTTAAAAGTTCCAAATTTGAAAAAATAGTATTAAGAAAAAGACAGCTATACCTTCTCAAAAGAAAAAGACAGCTATTAAATAATCACAAGATGATGGACGGTTAACCAAATATATAAATAATAAAGCTTTTCTCATTTAATTAATTTAGCTGAGGCATTCCGTTTATTACCAATAGACTAATAACAGATATATATGCTCAAACTGCAGTTTAGTTAAAGCAGTGGGCAAAAAACAATTTGAATGATATTCTTGAGAAATCCATATACTAATAAAACATACCATTTGTTCCAAGATTTTACTTATTATCTAGATTTGTGAATTCTTTTTTTAGATTTTTCTTATTGTCTAGATTTGTGAATTGTACAATGTTTGTCTAAAGGTTTTTCTTGATATTCTTATGACATCTAAATAAAAGGGTTGAATAGAATAAATTTTTCATTTTTGGAATTTCATGGGTCAGCTTGTAAATTTTTTGGGAGGGGGGGGAGTATATAATTTTAGGGACAAAAGTAAAATTTTATGTGTAAATACACACACACACATTTTTCAAAGGCTAGGGAGGCATAGCCACCCTTAGCGTCAACTTAGTTTCATCTCTGCAAAGAATTTTGAGCTTCACTATTTATGGGAACCAATATTTATTGGGTCTTATTAATAGCTTAAGGTATTTGTTAATGGATCATTTTAGAAAGTTTTTAATACCATTTTCATAAGAAATATAAAGATCTGTCAAAAAAGTTAGTTAATTTGTTTCTTTTCCTATAAAAAGTTATTTAGCAAAGAGATAAGCAGGACACTTGCTTGTTTGTGGGCATGACCACCATCCACCAAAATATCTCTCTCTCGTGTGTATGTGTGTGTGTATATATATATATATTAGTTGGATATTTTCATCTGATGCTACTAAATATATTTATTCGCTTAGATTTACTATTGAATACGATTATTTAGGCATTGTCAAATATATTAATCACTCTTTTTGTATGCTTTAAAGTCTAATTATTTTGTAGAAATACTTTTTCTCATTATTTTTCTACTTTTCACACGTTACATTACTTTATTATATAGGGGAAAATCTTCTGGTAGCAATCAAGAGGTATTCTATTGGCATGAGTTATTTCGAACTTGACTGCCCCAAAAAACCTGAGTCCAAGGGCTCGTTTGGTTATAGTTTTCAAAAATTGTTGTTTAAAAAGATGTGAAAATTGTGGTTTAAAAAGTGTTGTTGAAAAACATATTTTTAGTGTGAATAAAAAAAAAAATGTGTTTGGTATCATGGTTTAAATAACATTTTTCAGTGTTCAAAAAATATAAAATATGTGTTTGGTATGTGTGTTTTGAATGATAAAAAAAGTTAACCAAAATACAAAATAAATATATTTTAAATTAGAAGAGAGAACATGGTGAGCCCATAAATCAGGAGAGAGCCAAAACATTTTAAAAAAAACTGACAAAGTATGAAAAAACTGACCGGCACTTGTGTTTGTTGTTTGAAATAATTACAGAATTGCCACTAAGCACTAGTGTTTATTGTTTAAAAACTATCCAGAGCTGATTTCAAAAAATGGGTTTCATAACATTGGTTTTTGAACAATGTTTTTCAAATAATAAGGACAAAACTGGTACACCAAACATATTTTTTTTGTTTTTGAATACTAGTGTTCAGTGTTTAAACACTGAACACTATGTTTTCAAATGACAAACCAAACGGGCTCCAAGCATTGATGTATCAAAATGCAACACATGTTTAAGCAATAAAACCCCCCCACCACTTTATTAAAAAAAAAAAAAAAAAAACTCACCACTTGTACTTTTTTTCCTTTTCTTACTAGAAATGGTATACAAAAGCAGTATAAAAAACAATTGAAGTTAATTCAACCTGTTAGAATAATAATACATAAAAATCTTAAAGGTTGTTCCAAGAAAGAACTGCAAATAAACATCCCTTAAAAGGTCTATGTAATACTTAATATAACAATGACGTGGCATTTATTAGGTAATTTCTTATTGAATAATGTTAAATATTAGCATTGATACACCATGTTGAATATGTTAGTATAGATGTGAAAGTGAAAGTATAAAGTATAGAATACAATAACACACGAGGGTTACGTGGTTCAACCTAACGACCTACATCCACGGAGGAAACCTTAAAGGGCTACATCAATAATATATTATAGAGTAGTACAAATCCTGAATTACAATGAATCATAACATGTGTATATATAGTAGACTAAACCCTAGACTAATAAACTTCTAGTACAAGTAGGAGACTTAGCTTGCACACAAAGTAGAATTAGACTTAGGCCTATGCTAATGGGCTAATATATCTCTAACACCCCCTCTCAAATTCAAGATGGAAGTTTGATGAAATCTTGAGATTTGATAAAGTTGAGAAGATCCCTCGAATGAAGTTTGGCTATGTGACGGTAATTTGAGGAAGGCAATGGTCTTGCAGTGTTGATGTGACTTCTAACGGTGGCTTGACTATACCGGAGAGTTTTGACGGCAGCAGTAAGAAGCCAAAGAAGATGAACGCAACGAAAAAAAAAAAAAAAAAACACCGAGGAAGACAAAGATTGCTCTTAAATATACCGTAAGGACAGAAAACCATGGTTACAGGAAGGTGGCTCTGATACCATGTTAAATATTAGCATTGATACACCATATTGAATATGCTAGTATGGATGTAGAAGTGAAAGCATAAAGTATAGAACACAATAACACACAAGAGTTACGTGGTTCAGCCTAATGGCCTACATCCACAGAGGAAACCTTAAAGTGCTACATCAATAATATATTATAGTGTAGTACAAATCTTGTATTACAATGAATCATAACATATGTGTATATAGTAGATTAAACCTTATACTAATAGACTTCTAGTACAAGTAGGAGACTTAACTTACACACAAAGTAAAATTAGGCTTGGGCCTATGCTAATGGGCTAATATATCTCTAACAAATAAAAATCATATTAAATAAGGTAAATATCAGAGTGATAGCGAGAATGAAAAGTATCTAGCCAAAGGAACAGAGCACAAGATGAACTGCAAACTAGAAGGAGAAAAACGACTATAATTTTATTTATGGTTGTTACTAAACAACCAATAGCTTGGCTTAGTTGTAAATAATCTATTAATTAGCAAGTGTAAGAGTTAGTTAGAGAATTCGTTTGTTGGTTAGTATAGTTTATTCAGTTGCTTACCAAAATCTAATCTTTGATATAGTTCAAACACAATTTGGAATCAATATCAAAGCAATCAGATCTGATAATGCCATGGAATTTAAAATGCTTGATTTTTATAATTCTCGTGGCATTATACACCAAAAAAATTGTGTTTACACCCCTCAACAAAATTCTGTTGTTGAGAGAAAACACCAACATATACTCTCCATAGTTAGAGCCTTACATTTACAATCAAACCTTCCATTACAGTTCTGGGGTGATTGCGTCCCTACTGCTGTACATCTAATTAATAGGTTGTCATCTCCTCATTTACATAATAAAACTCCTTATGAACTACTTTTTCATAAACCTTGAACCTATGATCATTTAAGGGTCTTTGGTTGTTTATGCTTTGCTTCTACCATAGCTCAAAATAGACACAAATTTTCTCCAAGAGCTAGAAAATGTGTTTTCATTGGTTATCCCTTTAATGTCAAAGACTACAAATTGTTTGATCTTCAATCTCATACTATTTTCCTCTCTAGAGATGTCACATTTCATGAAACAGTTTTTCCTTACCAAACTCATTCATATATTCCATCTTCTTCCTCTCAGTTGTCTTTGCCTTCTACTCCTCCAAATCCACCTATGTTTCTTGATGAGAATTCTCCTATTTCTCATTCTCATAATCCAGATTTTGTTAACCATTCATCAAGTTCATCTTGGAATCTAAAAATATTTGGACCTTAACTCCATTACCTTCCAACAAGAAGCCCATTAGATGTAAATGGGTTTATAGGGTTAAGTACAAGTATGATGGTTTAGTGGAGAGGCATAATGCCAGGTTAGTGGCTAAGGGCTTCACTCAGAAGGAAGGGGTAGATTACACCAAGACTTTCTCACCTGTGGCCAAGATGGTTTCTATCAAATGCTTGTTGGATGTGGTTGATGTGAAAGGTTGGTTTCTTAGCCAACTTGATGTCAACAATGCATTTCTGCATGGTGACTTATTAAAGGAGGTTTACATGGCTCTTCCACCAAGTTTTCACAGTAAGGGGGAGTTGGTGTGTAAGCTAAACAAATCACTTTATGGTCTTAAGCAGGCTTCTAGACAATGGTTTGCAAAGTTTTCAACTACTCTAGTTTAGCTGGGGTTCACACAATCAAAGGCAAACTATTCACTCTTTACTAGGCAACAAGATCATTCATTCATGGTTCTTTTGGTCTATGTGGATGATGTCCTAATAGCTAGCAACAATCAAGAAGAAGTGAATTATTTTAAGGTGTTATTAGATCATAAATTCAAGCTCAAAGACTTGGGTGGGCTTAAATTCTTTCTTGGGTTGGAGGTAGCCAGATTAGACAAGGGAATTGCCCTTTGCCAGAGAAAGTACACCTTAGAGGTCTTGAATGATGTTGGTCTTCTTGGCTGTAAACTTGCATAGACACCTATGGAGTAAAACCTCAAACTCAGCAAGTATGAAAGGGAAGAAAGCCTCATTTGGATGTAGTGCATAAGATTTTGCAATACTTGAAGAATGAACTAGGCAAGGGACTTATGTTCTGTTCTCATCTAGTTCAAAACTACACATCAAAGGCTTTGCAAATTCTGATTGGGCTTCATGCCCAAATACCAAAAGATTTGTGACAGGTTATAGCATTTTTATAGGGGATTCACTAGTTTCTTGGAAGTCCAAGAAGCAATCAATAGTTTCTGGGTTTTCAGCAAAGGCAAAATATAGGTCCATGACTGTAGTTACATGTGAAATAGTTTGGATCTTGTATCATCTTAATGAATTTGGAATAGACCACAAAAGAGAAGCATTATTATTTTGTGACAGTCAATCTGCTTTACATATTGGTTCAAACCCTGTGTTTCATGAGAGAACTAAACATACAGAAATTGACTATCATGTGGTCAGGGATAAGGTTCTAGCAAGAGTTTTCAAGTTGATTAATGTGATGACTTAATGTCAACCAGTAGATTTGCTAACAAAGGCACTAAACTTCAATCAATTCTCTAATCTTCTTTCTAAAATGGGAATGGTGAACATACATACACCTACAGTTCAACTTGAGGGGGAGTATCGGAGTGAAAGCAAGAAGGAGAAGTGACCAGCCAATGGAACAGAGCACAAGATGAATTGCAAACTAGAAGAAGGAGAAAAACGATTGTAGTTTTACTTATGGTTGTTAACTAAACGACTAGTAGCTTAGCTTAGTTGTAAATAATCTATTAATTAGCACGTGTAAGAGTTAGTTAGAGAATTTGTTAGTTGGTTATTGTAGTTTATTATGTTACTTACTCATATTAGCTGGTATATAAAACTGTGTAATCTCTTGGTTAATTAATTAAGCTCATTTTTACCAAAATCTAATTTTTGATAGTAAAAGTGAGAGATTGAATTATCCGGGAAGAAAAGGAGAATGGAAGGAAAAGTGACCGAAATATAATAATATTTAACGCGTTCTAAACTTCTAATCTTCTATTCTGAGTTCTAATCACTGCCTGGGTTGAGAGAGAGAGAGAGAGAGAGAGAGAGAGAGAGTTGATGATTAGCATACAACCTCAACTTGAAAAATCTCACTTACACGCTTAATGTGAGAGAGAGAGAGTTGATGATTAGCATACAACCTCAACTTGAAAAATCTCACTTACACGCTTAATGTGATAAGGACCCAAACTTGTAAGATACGTTACAGCATATTACAATACTTCTCCATGTTCAGACTTCTAAATACAATAAGGGATCAAATTTAAGTATCAAACACAAAACAATAGCTTCTAAAAAGTATCATACTGGCATTAGTGATCGATCAAACAAACCTATAATCCTATTAACCCTTAATCCAAAGCTTTCTGGATCTTCGTTTTAAATAACAAAATGTAGAGTTTATCCATTGAAAAATAAAGGAAACAGCCTGTTGAGTGGGTCACAAACGAGCCGAAACTTGAGCCCACGATGCAATGCCAGGCCGGCCCATACACTTTATCGAATTCCTGTGTGAGCATTAAGACAAGTTGTTACTTCTTTTGAGTCTTGTTTATGTTCCAAAGACAAATCTTATTTATATTATTATAAACCCCACTATTGTGGCATATACTACTAGCATATATGCACATAGTTTAAGAAGACAATTTAGAATATTACACACTACTACTAGTAATTTAGTACATGATTAGCTGAATTATTTGTAGCTGTAGCCAGAGGCGGCTTGATGCATTTGGGGGCCTAAGGCAAAAATTGATCATCTTAATTTAGATGCAAAATTACTACTAATTAACATGAACTACATAGAATTTTTTTTTTTTTTTGGAATTTTTAAGACAAAAAAAAAATTTGACAAAATTTTTCATACTTGTTGATGTGGTAGATTGATAGTGGTAAGTAAAACAGTGGTATTAGTGATAGATTTAGATGAAAACTAGTAAAAGTTTGCTAATTAAACTCTTATTAATATTCTTTTTTTTTAGAAGTGCAACATTCACAATATTTTTTACAACAAATCCTAGATTTTAAACTGCTTTTTGTTTTTTATTTGAAAATATCACTATAATTATTTTTTTGCCATCAACAATAGGCTGTAACAACCTGCTACTTAGCATTAGTTGTAAAAGTATTGTGAAAAATATTGTGGACGACATTGCATTTTTCTCTATTTTTTTATTTGTTTTTCATCTAATAAAAAAATTATTTTATTTATTGATTATAAATAATCCTATTGGTTAAAATTTGGGGGCCTTTTTTTTACTTGGAGCCTTAGGCGGTGGCATTTCTTGCTCCACCATAGAGCCGGCCCTGGCTGTAGCTGTAGCTGTAGGTTCTTTCTAAACCCATACACATGGGTTGTTGATTCCTCGATCCAGTCCAGTATCTAATAATCTGGACAACCTAGCTATAAGCTAGATCATGTGGTGTGTCTAGACTCTAGTCTAGATTAAATGACCCCAGAATTTAAAAAAAGTCTCAGTTTGACTCTATCTTCAGTATCTTGAGATCTTCTGAAGGGTACTGTTGATTAGTGGGGCCCACCAACTAAAGAAAGAGAGATCCATATTCCATGTTCTACTTCTAGCTTTTTGATTTCCATAGCCAAGCCAAAAAAAGAATACAGAATGAGAGAGAAAGGGAAATCACATAGCCAAATGTGAATCATCCACAAAAGAGAAGTTCCAAAAAGAGACTCCAAGAAAAATAATTGATCACAAGACACCCTTTTGGCCTTGGCATCACTGACACTTATTATAGGTCACTGTTAATAAAGACCATCAAATTTTATAGTTTATTTAATTGGTATATTATGCTTAAAGTAACAATCCCTTTTTTTTTTTTTTTTTTCTTCAATGGCAAGCAAATTTCTGCTGCTTTATGTTATATAGCATTAGTATGGTATGGACTATATGTTAAGAACATCATGTAATTAAATGTTTGTGAAGATAAAATCTCTGAAACATACATACCTTCTTCATGTTAAAAGCCATGTGTTTAGAGCTGAACTTCTCCAAGCTATCATGAGTACGCCTTGCACAACGAAAGGCATGCACTTGCATGAATTCAGGCATGTCAGAGACCAAGACCTTGACTTGAAGAAATGTTGCCACTGATGCCAAATTGGTTTCAACATGGGAAACTGATTTCCTTGCTTCAACTAATATTTGTCCCACACCTCCAACTCCTCCCTCTATGACTCTCTGGCCACCTTGCTCAATTTCCTTGTTGCACGTTTTCGATTTCCTTGAAAACCAACTTCGTTGAATGGATTTCTTATCCACCACCACAGCTGGTGGTGGTATCATCGGCTTTATATGATTGCCGGTGGTGGACTTATAAATGGACATGAAACTTTTCTTTTGCTTCTCATGGGAAGCCATTGATGATGCTTCTTAGGCAGTATTGGAAATGGGTTGGTTTTGTTCAATAAGTTGAAGGTACAAAATATATAATGCGTTGAAGATGAAGTGTTTGGAATCATGAGCACAAGGAAGACCCATTAAAATAATGTTGATTAAGAAGTGGGAAAGATAAATTAAATGAGTGAACCATGTGTAACTGCCTATGGTCATGGATAATAAAAAAGGGTGAGTCTTTGCTAGTGAAAGATTTGATATATTTTGTTGTTCCTTCAAAAATAATGGGTTCTTGTGGTTGGAAGAGAGTGATTATTAATATTAGGGAAGCATATATGTCTCCAATAGTTTTGCTTCTGCTAAGCCAGCACAAATGGACCCCTACTCTAGCTGAAGGGCCTGCACCGCCAATTCTTGCTATGGTACCTAACAAATGGGTCCTTGTCATTATAATACTCCTTGTTTTCAAGTCATGCAGAATAAAAAAAGAGAATTGATTAAGAGAAAAATTCTTTGTCAAGTGCCAACCAATAAGTTTGTGATAGAACTTAAAAAATAAAAAATAAAATAAAAGAAGAAGAAGAATATTGAATTATGATGGTGGTTATGTTAGTTTCAGGAACATGGTGAAATGGACAGGTAAGTTTGTGTACGTGTTAAAAATTGAATAATCTCCGGCTTAGAATGATTTGTGCTAAAATAATGAATAATCTCTACTTGGATGGGTGTATGACTCAGTACTCTTGGTAAAGTTTAATTGATATTTTTTGGGATATACCTCGATCCCGTAGGATCGTTTTATACCTGCTATGTATGATAAATTAAACAAGGAAAAATGAAGAAAAAAAAATTATGAGACTAACATTGGTATCAACTATCAAGTACCTTTCAATTTTATTCATCAAAAAGTACCTTCAAATTTTTTTTTCAGAAACAAGTACCTTCAATTAATTGTAGACAATAGACTCCGTTTTCTAATTATATGATTTATAACCTTCTCAAAAAAAAAAAAAGATTTATAAACGGATAAATTACCAATTAACATCCAATTGAAACCCCACCCCCCTCCCCCCCACCCAAAAAAAAAAGAAAAAAAGAAGAAGAAACCAACGAGATAATTTATTATAATTTTATTGTCAAGTCAATCAAATTTTAGTCATGTCTAACGTATAATAATTAATTCTTACTCAGATCTAACTTATAATAATTAAATGAAATAGGAGCTTTTACCATTTTTTTTTATCAAGGAGGTTTTACCATATACCACATATTCTTACGCTTAGGTATTATATTACTACAATACAATATTAAAAATTCATTTGACTAAATTAAGTGAATAAAACTCTGTTTAGCATTAAATTAATTAGTACATGTTTCACACCTCCTTTAAGTTAGGGTTCAACACGTGAATTTACATATGAGTAATATTACCAGCACAAACTATTTTATAATATTTTTACAAAATGTTGATGTAGCCAATTTCTTATTGGTTTTCATCTAGGCTTACTATTAATATCATTTTTTTCATTTACCAATAATTACTCAACACATCAGCAATTTGTAATTTTTTTTATAAAATAATTTGTATCTCTAGTATTATTCTTTACATATAGGTAAAAGTTTCAATAACACCCAAATTTGTAAGTAAGCAAAGATGATTAATTGTATAGTAAAGTAAGAAGTAAGAATACCTCAAAAGTCAAATATTCATAGTACTTCAATGACTAAGATTGTAACATTGTGTATGTGATAAAAAAAAAAAATAGTGTATAGAATCAACTCTAAAAATTGATTTTGCATCGATTGTTAAGCAGTCTATGCCCTAAATCTTTTAAATTAATCTTGTTCCTTTTGCTTGTAGAAGTTAGTGCTAATTGTAGGTCAATTGCTTGTTCCATTTGTATGAAAAGAGAGAGCTTTTCCTAGAGAAAAACCAGGTTCCCATCTTTCTTTTCCATCTCTTGATTGTATTGATAGAGATTCTGTAAACACCTTCCTCATCCACAAACATAGACTTTGTGAGTGAGAGAATGGCATTGGAAACATGAGAAACCATATCCATATCCATATCCAAATCCAAGTCATTTGGTGGCTTTCCGTTGGTAGCTCAACGGTGGTGACTCCAGGAAGCTAGGTGAAGAAAAGACTAATGGAGTTGGTTGCTAGCTGGAGCTTGGAAGGCTCAAGTACACATGGAGATATAGGCTTGGAGGATTTATAGTCATCCATGTACTGCAAAGTCTGCAACTATTCATTCTAGTCAAGTTTTCCGACGGGTGGTCGGTGGAGAGGTTTTTACACTCGGAGCTCGGGTTTTCCTCTTCCACAACACTTTGTGGTGTTGTGTATGGTTTGCCTTATTGTTCTTTATTTCCTTTATCTTTCTATATTGCCATGTTTGTGTAGTGTTGTTAGTTTGGAAATTTCCTAAATCACTTACACTTGGACTATATTGTTTAGTTTAGTGTTAAAATCAACTTAGCCGTAAAACTTTGTATTAAAGGTAAATATTGTGTTAGGGTGTTTTAGCATATTTCAATGTTTAAGGACATTGTTCTTGTCCTGAAACTTAATTCAATTTGGACCAATGATATCAATGGCACACATTTTACATTCATTTAGATTACATTTAACTGAAGGTTATATTGGGAAACTTTTTCCAATTCCTATGGGTCCCAATTAGTTATTTTTAATAATAATTTAAGGCTATGGTTCCTGCAACAATCTAGGATCCATATATGGTCCTTTGTAGACCAAAAATTTTGTCCACTTTTACCCAAACCTCCCCCCCCCCCCCCCCAACACACAAGAATTTAGTTTTTTAACAAAATAAATGCTATATTTATATTTAATATTTTAATTTAACCTTAAGAAAACTTATATTTGACCCCTCAAAAACTAAAATTAGCCTAAGTTTTTGTTTTTTTATTATTTGCAAAACTAATTGATTTTTTAGTTACAACGATATTGGGCACAAAAGAAACGTATTTTTTATTTGATTTGTAGATTATGAAAAGGTCGACTATAATATTTGACTTTTTCAAAAAGAAAAATGTAAATATTTTAGAAGTCAATACCTCTTATGCAACATTGACAAACTCGAATTAATGCTGATATTCTAATTTTTAAAAATTCTCAAACAAAATTTCACAAAGAAGTTTTTGAATATTGAAAGATGATATTTTAACTTTTTTTCTTCTTAATAAAGGGAAATTGCTTCAATTTGGTATAGAGTCAGTTAAAGATGATTTTTGAGATTTAAAAGAAGATTGAGTTCCATTTGATAAATAATTTAGTTGAAAAGTATTAAGAAAAAGTTATTTTGAGTTTTCTCTTTTGTTGATATTTTTTTAATATTCGTTAAACGCTAGTTGGGATTCACATGAAATTTTTTTTCCTCATGTTTGTCTCCATTAGGTCCAAACCTTGGTTCCGTCCCTATTTGTCATAATCTAAAATATAACACATGAAACATTATTATTATGATTTCTGAACTGCCTTATCATAAGCTTTCTTGATTTTTTCTCTTAATCAGATCTCTATCATACATCATAATGCAAATCTCGTCAATAAAGACTGTGGGGGGTAAAAGACCAGTAGGCTTATGTCGATGTCTATATTAGGCCAAAGGCCCAGCCCAAGGGAAAAATCCCTCCTCAGTCGCGGGGAGGAAAAGCCCTTCCTCGGCCATGGGGAGAGCCCTCCTTGGCACAATGTAGCCGAGAATGGAGGAGGTAACCCGCCACTGGTAGTGACACTCCCTATCACCCCACGGAGCGGGAAAAGTACTAAAACAGAAAAGGACAACGAAAGTGTTTAAAGGAAAGGCTGTCATTATTGCATTCAGTGTCTTGTGCCTGACACGGCCATACTTCTTTGTCCTTACAACCACTCCCAACAACTGGAGGAAAGGGCTGATGGGACAAGTACCTACCCTAGGGACCCCATTCAGGAGGAAGAAAACTACTATAAAAGGAGAGTAAAGAGAAGCAGAAAGGGCAGGGCGAAGACCCCCCAACACACAAGAGGGACCAGAAAGGGCTCCCGAAACTGTACCGAGGATCAATTCTCCCAGATGAACTCAGTCCATCTCATCCTATCAAGTAAAACACCATGATAACTGTTGTCCATACACCAAAGCCTAACTCTTTAGCCCACTCTCTACAAATTCATTGTACCGAGCTCGCTGGTCTAAAATCTCATGCATCCTAGGCCAGATCAGAAAAACCGGACCCTACAAAGACAAAAGTTGTTACTATTCCCTAATTGTTTGAAACTAGTTTTAAGAATTTTGACCATAGTGAATGCTCAATTTTTATTTATTTATTTTTTTTTTTTTTGAGTTTTGAGATTCTTTTTAACCTACAAATATATATGTAATTTATGTACATGATGGCAGGAAAAGTGCTTATATATATATATTTTTTAAAAGTTTCAAAATGTTAATTTAAGAGATAGACTGTAAAAAAGTCCATAACAACTCACTCATGAGTCATGCTCACATCATAAAATGAGGAATACAAAATTTTTACTTAGAGACTATTTCCAAATAAATGCGACATAAATTGCGGGGTTGCCATGTTTGGTGTAGTAGACATTGATGGATGATTTTGAATTTTAGTACCTTATCCTTGGAATAATCAACTATTTTTTCATGTGGTATATGGGCTTCCAAGCTTTCAGTGGCTCTTTCTCAAAAAAAAAAAAGCTTTCAGTGGCTCACCCCATTTAAAGGAATTTTGCGGGCTAAAAGCTTAGCAACAAACCTTTCAGTGACACCATCAACTGTTCATAGTTGATGCAATCAAAGATTCAAGAAGCTCCCAATATAATCTTTTTATGAAAAAAATCTTGTATTGCGTGTAAACAATAGCTGCCATATTTGTGTGTTTTATTAGGTGTGTGTGACTGTGAGTGCAAATTAATGTGCATGTCTGTGTGTTTATGAGAGAGGTGCGTACGTGTGGGATGAGCATGCGTGTGTGTGTGTGTCTAAGATAGAGAGAGAGGTCATCAAAAGCTGAATGCTACCATACAGTCTATGCTAGTGAGGATTAGGTTTACTTACTTTCATTAGCTAAGATCTAGTGAGAATAGGGGAATCAAAGTCCTTTAAACAGGAAAGCAAAGAATAAATATTGGGCCGAAAGAAAATGTAGTTCACTATCATGTGCTCATAATTCATTATAGGGGAATCATGATGAGAGAGCTATGCCATTGCCATACCTCCACAGCAAACAAAAACAATAACTTTGGCAGAGGCTTTGGCTATCCTAGTCAATAGACTACAAGAAAGATAAAACCACTACTCTCAATAGGTCACAAGGGACCACAACGAAGAAATGGAACCTGAAGTTCTGTCAGTAACTGTACCAATAATGTGAAAAATATGTCGCATGTCCTCTTGTATTCTAAGAAAAAGAAATTGAAACTTACATTTGGACTTGAGGTTGTACTATTACTATATTCTTTGTTGAGGGCTTTCTTATTAGATGGATTGAGGTCGACTCCTATGGTACACCTTTTAAGAACGCTAGACATTCATATTCTAGCCAAGGGTAGCATGGTCCTGGCCTTGTATCTTTTTCCCATCTAGTCGAATTTTTATTTTTGAGTGTTTCCTTGATGACAAAGAAATGCTCTTGATTCTCAATGAAATTTGTTTGTTCATTGCCTACTGGTCATGAAATAATTATCTCATATATCCCGGTTATCTTCTTTCTTCCAAACATATGGATTTCACAATGTATGAGATCTTCATGTTAGTGAGAAAGATGACGTATTAGATGCACAAGATACCTTCTCCTAATCATGGAGTCTCACTTTTCATAAGTTTTAAGCACTTAGCTATAAGTACGTTCTAATACAACAGATAACTTACACTGCCAGACTCGCATTTCTCCATTTTAGTTCATAAAAGCTGATTCTAGTTAATGATGATTGTATCAACTCAATAAAATAGAAGCCCATAGTTCAGGAAATAAAAAGATGTAGGAAGCTGTGACATTTATATCATGGCCATGAAGTTACAATAACTTCATGTGCATATATGAGGAAAGAACTCTTTTACAAATATAAACTTATTATTAGAGTGCATGTCCTGTTTATAATTTGGCCAATCAGTTCAATTCATTCATGCATTTATGTGTTAGCCAGGGTGGTTGTAGGGTTTGAACAAATCATGAGCCGTGGTCGATAAAAGTCTTGCCCTCGTGTCCTTTATATGGTTAAAACTTCCCTTCAACCTCAAGCAAAGCATATAGAGAGGAAAAGAGTGAAGCAACTCTTTTTTAGACTTTAGTACTAGCTAGTAACTAGGGATGCTTTTTTTTAATTGTACACCATTGCCCTCCCTCTTCCTATTCATCCTCCGTTCATTCTTCATTAACATAATGCGAAAAAAGTAGAAATGGGGGTTCCTTTCAGCCCAAAACATTCTGCTGAACTTCTGGCTGGCTGTTTTGGACTGAAGGGAGCTCCTACTTCTTCTTTCATTCAGTCTCTCAGCTTCAAAGGTTAGAATTATTGATGGTATCTCTATCTTTAGTATATGTTTGATCTCTTCAAGAAAATTTTATGCATATAGGTTTCATTTACTTTGAAATCAAAATGAAATCCATAAGTTGTGTTTTCCTTTGGTAGATGAAATCTATAGGTTGAGTAATGGTATTGTCACACTTCATAATATTTATGACAACATTACAAGTTTTGGACTAGTGTTTATCTCAGTAACCTTGGTTTTTTGTCTCTTGTTCCAAAGATCATCATCGAAAAAATTATTGATTCTTCACATGGTGTTGAACACTAAACAATTAGGACAGCCAATTTTGTGTTGTTCAGAAGGCCCATTAGGCATAACAAGGCAACTGCAAAAATGGTACTTCTCCTTTGCAAAAATCAAAACACAATGTTTTTTGCTTCGAAAGGTAACTTCCTTTCAAGCTTCCTCTTTTCCAATGAAACCTCTAATACTATATATCTTTGTTCCACTTTATCTTTCAGATTAAAAGTGCCAAGCACTTTGATTATACAATCAGCATGACTTCTGGATCATCTTTTTGAAGCATGAAAGACAAAAATGCAATAGTTTTTTAACTCATATATATTGAATTAGCTTTTTCATTATGTTCTGCTTTGTGAAGCATGAAAGACAAAAATGCAGAAACAGATTGAACAATCATTCTTATATATTGAATTGCTTCCAAAAAAATATGTGGATGCAGATAGTTAGTTATATTCACTTCCGACATTCCAATCTACAAGCTACCGTGAAAGTCATGTTTTATGTACGATTAACAAGAATTATAGAGAACAAATTATTTGCACAAGTCAGAATCATAGACATTCATTCTAAGCGTCTTTTAACTAAGCCCCATTGGACTTGTTATGCTTCTAGACAGATTGCTGAGCCAATTGAGCCTTCAGTTCTTCAGTGTCTGCTGTACTTGAGGTAAACATCTTATAGCCTAGCATGGTCCTTGTTTAAAGGTCCAATTGTGCATGGATGGCATGGATAATTAGCTTTTCATTATATTCTACTTTATTTTCCAATTTTTTAATTGATAATAGGATTCTAAACAATGCACCATTAATGTATTGATGCTTCATCCCAGCAAATGGATTGCCCCATGCGTATGCTTAATTAACGCGTTTTTGGTCCATTCGTCGCTGTCATGGCTATGTGTATAACGGTGCAGTGCTTATTAGATTAAACAAGTAAAATCAACTAGTCAGGCTCAGGAGACAATTTGATAAGGACATAGGCTCCACAGATGAAAGAAGCCAAATTTGGGTTCAATTTGATATTGATGTGCAGCACTGTTTACATTGCTTCACAATATCAGAGACAACCTGGATATGAGAATGACAGACAAATTAGACGTGCAATGTTACTCAACCTATGAACTTGTACTAAAATTTCATACTAATTAATATGATCATCATTTTACCTTTTTATTCTAAAGCAAAATTACCACAATCATGCAGAGAATTACTTTAAAAAGAGCCTTGCTATATCAATTGTAATTGGTCCTACTAAAAATTTTTAAACACAATAAGATGTTGCAGAAAGTCCAACCTTTTGCAAAGATGTTGCTTATGGGTCCTAAAACAAACTTTTAGTAATATGAAAAGCATACACATCTAAATTCCTAACCATTACTTGCATCTGCAGAAAAACCAAGCTATCTAAACAAGCATCCAAATAATCCCAATCTGCTTAAATTCTCTCAGGACAACTAATCAAACCAAATCCTAGGATTGAATTTGGGCTTAATTTGATGGTATGAGCTTCCATTTTCTTTTAGGCTTGCCTTCCTCTTTGCATGCCAGCCAAACCCCATGACAGGCCCCTTGCTGAATCTTCATTACATGCTTATGTAGAAGACCTAAGCAAATTTTACATATCTCATCTGATAAAGAATCAAACAATGTATTGCCACTTGCTACACTCAGTTCTGCCAGCCATTAAAGTCAAAGCATACATTTGAATTCTACGTGGGTTCTTTGTGTGTTGTACTCAAGTTTCCTAATTAAATTCAACTTCATGACTGCATTGACCAATATCAAACAATGCTATCTTTCTCATGGACAATTAAAAATTCAACCATATGATTTATTGACCAACAAAATTATATGGTTAAATTCAATTGGAAAATGTAAGATACAACACTTAAGAAATTGTACCTAAGTTTTACCCATTCTAGTAAATTAGCCTTTGAACCTAACCAAGCTTTTGCTGGCTGAAATCAGAGCAGTGAAGCATACTCCCTCAACCTCAGCCATGGAAGTTGAGCTCTCACTCAAAATGGACTAGGCTAGAAAGCCAGCTCAAATGTGGAACTTTGATTCATGAAAACTTAAGCCCCCCCAAAAAAAAACGCCATTTTCTAATCAAATATATATCACTTATTTATTCAGATGGAAAAGATGACAAGAACTTGGTTCACACAATTGTAGTATCACCCTAAGGACATAATGCCCCTGCATTATGTCCAGTAAAATGGATAAACAAATTATATATATTAAGAGCCAAGTGACACATAATACATATACAATCACTCTTAATTGAGTATTAAAAAACTGAATCTAGCTGCTTTAGACAGAAATTCTCTCAAGGTTTTTGTATTATGCACAGGGAAGATAATCTTCCTTCAAGTGAACAGAAGATAGGCATGTGACTTGCTGTTGTTGTGTCATTTGTACTGCTTGTTGAATCTGCTGCTGCTGTTGTTGTTGTGCCTGCTGCTGGAAATTGCATTTGACAAGTGAGCATGATCTGGTGGTGTCACCAGCTAGAGGAATCACAGGTAAGTTGTCACAGTTGCAGATTTCTATCATTGAGCCATCTGGGTCATGGAAGAAAAGCTGATCAACGTAAATTCCACCCTCTTCCACCCTGCTTTTCACGTACTCTATCTTCATGTCCTTTAACTTTTTCTCTACGGTTGCCATGCTCTCACACTGCCAACACATCCTAATTTAGTAATTTCAAGCAAATAGACATGCATAAAAACAAACACACAATCGAGAAAGTGAGAGATATACTTGGAAAGAAATGTGGTTGTGCTTGGGATTAATGTGGCCAATCTTGGGCATGCTATCAGGGTCTTCAGATTGAAGTAGGTGTATGCCAATACCATAATTGAATAGCCTATTCAGAATCAACACCAAAGAACAAAAAAATTAATAAAGGAAAAGATTAATGTTAGTATCATTCAGTGAAATTAAATAAAATTTAAAAAGAAAAAAGTTTTCAAGAAAGTTGATTTTTTTTTTTTTTTTTTTTTTTTGGCTGAGACAAGAAAGTTGAATTGTAGTACACCATCAAAAATATTCTTTGACCAATATCATTTATATTTGATACGGTGACATGCAAAACATCTCAACAACTTCGAAGGACTCTTTTGTATTCATGGTTTTCAAGAATGTTGAATTGAATTGCATCGTGCGCCATATCAAACAAATCTCCATCAACAAAAACACAAAATCTTTTAGTTCTATTAATGTTCTTAAGATTCTTGAAACTGATCGGATTATTTATCCAAACAAAGAAAAAAGGATTCTTGGAACTGAGATTGTATGTATGTATACCATGCACCCTCAAAGTCAAAAGAACCAGGCCTTCTGATAGGAAAGAAACCAAGAACATTCAGGTAGAAATCGAGAGACTCCTCTAATGATCTGCACAAAATCGAGATGTGATTCAAGGACTTAAGGCGCAGTGGATTTTCCATATATGCTTAATTTTACAATCCAAACAAGAACTGCAGTACTACTCCTCCAAAAATACCAGAAAGTTATTATGAGGCTAAGACCAAAAACGAATAATGGATTTGAAGAGCTTGGTTGGTTGGTTGATATAATTGAAGAGAGGATGAGAGTGAATATTGCTGAGATTTTCTTAGCTATGCTTCACTCCTTTATATAGAGACCAAATTCAGATAGAACCGAAATCACATGTATGCTTCGTGGGTTTTTCTCTTTTTTTCTTAGATTCCCAGGTTTGGATTGCGATACCACGTAGACCACTCGTCATGTCACATTGTCACCAATCAAGATCGATATCGCCACGTATGACGTATCTGGGCTCTGACAAGTAGTGAAATTTTTTTTGTTTATCTTCCTTTTCTTTTTTCCTTTTTTTTTTTTTCTTTTGAGGAATGGTTCCTATATATATATATATATATATATATATATTTTTTTTTTTTTTTTTTTGAGAAACAAACACACACAACCTATTGTTGGGGAAAACAAAATGGTCAGACCTTTGAAAAAAAATAGCTGAATTTTTCTTGTGGTGCACATAAATAATTTAAAATTGAATTTAATAGTTATCCAGTTTTGGTTTCGTATAGTTTTAATTTTATGAATAATTTTTTTTTGTTTTTAAAGTTTTATTTATTTATTATTGGATCCATTTTATTGTTTTTGTAAGGAAGTAAGGAATAAACTATATCTAAAATAATAAAACTTTTTTTAATTACAAATATAATTATTTGAAGTCCATTATATCTGTTTTGTGGGAATTTTTCTTTATCATTAAAGTAAGATATTAATGATTTTTTTTTTTTATGTAGGCAGGATTAGGCCAATATAATAATAACTTTTTTTTATTATATTATATTCTAATATAATCTAACTGAAACTTACTAAAATAATGAAACTTTAGAAAACTTTACATAATAAAAGAAGATAAACTGAATTTTATACTCTACCAATATGCTAACAATAAAAATAAAAGATATATATATACACACACAATATGTACAAATAAAATTTTATTTCAAAATAATAATAATAACTCTTATTTTTGTTTTCTTTTTTCCTTTTATTTTGTTGATAATTGCGTATGGGGAAAGCTGATGCTGAACTTTCCCCCATCTAGCTGTCTCTTGTGAAAAAAATGGTTGTAGCTAGGATGTGTCATTGTACGTTTTTGTAGAAGCGAAGTAAGAATTTTCAAATGTATTACGTCATATACTAGAATATAATATATTAGTATAGCACATAAAAAATTTCATAATATTTGCTACAATAATTAAATTAACAAGTATTTACTTATTTTTATCTAGACTCACTATTTACATAACTTTTTACTAATTATTAATAATTTACCATATCAATTGTATGTGAAATTTTTTGTGTCTATAAATTGACTTTTTCAGTAGTTTAATATTCCTTTTTACTTTAACAAGAACTAAAAAGTTTTTCCACTTAATATTTTTTTTTTTAAATTAATATTTTGAAATTCTCATTGCTGTTCACATGTTCTCTATATTCTCCACACACATGCGTACTAAATTTCATTTCAATTCGTTGACCTTCACTATTTAATACATAAACTCATGGTTTGTATATAATTAAAATTTCAAAAAAAAATTAAACTTTTCATACATGAAATAGTTTTCTATTAAAGATAGGAAATAATTGAATATTATTGAGTAATGTAATATCAATAGAAGTTATGACAAGTGTGACTTGACCAAGTGTGTGTGTGTGCACGTGCACAAGCACGTGTGGAGAGAGAGAGAGAGAAAGAGAGAGAGAGAAATAAGGCTAGCAAGATACGCCACCATATGTAGATAATGTGGAAGTAGGGGTGGCAAAATTGAACACGACCCGTAAACCCGACACGACAGGACACAAAATTAGCAGGTTATGGATTAAGGCTTAATGGGTTTGTGTCATATTCAAGTTAACACAGCTGACCCGTTTAATAAATGGGTTGGGTTAGTGTTAAACACATAGAACCCGTTTGACCAGCCCATCTGACCTGTTTAATTAAATGACATTTTACCAATATACCCTTCAAACTCTACATATATAAACTTATTAGTTGTTGTGGTTTATTTTCTTTGACATATTGTGATTGATTATTTGTGATATTAGGATATGCTTTAGTTTTAAATGATTATTTGTGATACACTTACTTGTTAGTTCTGAATTTTATATTAAAAATATTTATTTGTTTTTTTTTCCTAATTTTTTTTTTTCATTTTGATAAAATTTGATAAACAAGTTGACACGACTGACCTATTTAATAAACAGATCGTGTTAGAGTTGAGGAATCTTGACCCGTTTAATAAACATGTCAGGTTAATGTTGACCTATATAATCGAATACTCATAAGTTGACACAACACGAACCCAACATGCGAACACGAATTGCCACCCTATGTGGAAGCATGAATAGATAAAATACCAGTGTTCCTTCTTAAAGATCAAAATGATATATCATGCGACTAAAATGGACCATCTACTAAATATAGCATTATCAAGAGTTAATGGTTAGTACACATTCTTGCG
Organism: Quercus lobata; assembly: GCF_001633185.2. Classification (NCBI taxonomy): domain Eukaryota; kingdom Viridiplantae; phylum Streptophyta; class Magnoliopsida; order Fagales; family Fagaceae; genus Quercus; species Quercus lobata. The sequence continues at coordinate 87,885,161 of NC_044905.1, forward strand.
GTTAAGGCTGAACACATATGATTATGATTAATTAATTAATTTTGTGTGATTGATTTTCTAAAAGATTAATTATGATTGATTATGTCTCATAATCTCATTAGTTTAGGTTTAGGACAAGGGTGCACATGGATAGGATATTGTTTAATTCTATTAGATAATTGAGAATTTTTAGAATTTTAATTGATTATCTTAGGAATAAAGGTTCTAATTAAAATAGTAAAAGTCTCTAATATCTACTAGTATTGTCTGACCTTGAAAATGGTAAAAGTATGTCTCACTTTATGTGTTCAATTTTATCTTCTATCAATTACAATTTATTATATCTTTTTTAATACTTTCTTTATAAAATAAATAAAATTTAAAATGAAAAGTAATCAGGGATATAATACGTATCATATGCCTAATTATTTTTCATTTTATACAGAGGTTTGTATTCTATTAGTTAAAATTTAATGTAGGCATGCCTGCATTAAAGTTTAACTAATAGAATACAAATCATGTGTGTAAAAAATACCAAAAAAAAATAAAATTGTTGGAAGGTAGTGCGCACTAGCTTCCAACATTTTTTTTTTTTGGGTGAGAGTCACTTGCTTCCATCTTGAGTGGGTAGAGGTAGAGGTAGCTACAGCTTAAATTCACTTTTTAAAACCCTAAAATTATAAACAAAGGCATGCACATTTGACATATGACACTTTAAAAAGTCCAGCGGATCAATGCGAATCATCAGTATTTGTATTGTAAGACCATGCCGACGTGGTTATGAAAGTATATTGGTTGGATGTAAGTTCATGTCAAGATACAAATTTGGATTTATTAGCACATGAGGTGAGAATATTTTTCAGTGCTTTTACATGGATGATCGAAGAGATCTCTTACCTTTAACTCAAAAAGAAAATGAATATACAAGCGGTTGCTTGAGATTCATTCAATTGAGGTGTCTCAGGCCATTAATTCCATGTGTTATCTTCAGGATTTGCATGGCGTTTTAAATGTAACGCATGGCATTGTTGCTTAAATCAGCTTTCATCACTCTTAACATATAATAGGCAGTAGTATGCAATACAAGTATATGTTAACGTATAATATATAGATCGTATGTGTTAATGTATAGTATACAATAACACACATTAATAGTTCCCTCAAACTCAAGTAATAAAATATACAGTAATAATACCTAGCCCACTTTACCTTATCTTGTACATCACACATATTTGTATAACACACATATTGTTAACATGTAATAGGCAGTGAGCTTTAAGCCCACTTTACCTTGTCTTATACAGCACACATATTTGTATATTACACATGTTTGTACTGCACACTATTGTCTCTTGTACTACACACTACTGTCTCGCCATAATAGTCCCAAAAATTATATTGTACTTCAAACTGAGACTTATGTTGTATCTCTAAGTATTACTTTTTGTTTTAAAATTTTCAAACCAATAAAAAGTTGTGAATTTTTTTATAAGTAAAAGAGACGAAATAGTAGCAAATTTAATCGTTCTTTCAACTATGATATTATAATTTTGTTTTGTTTTCTAATGAATGATATTATAATCCAGTTAATCCTTTTCAATTGCGAAATCTTTATTATTATTTAATTATCAAGAGTATGACTGTATCTTACTCATTCTTTGAAAATATATATACACATTGTCGGTGGCCTCAGTGCAGTGTTTGTTCTATTGTTATGTATACATCATTGTTCCCTTCATCATAATTAAAAAAACAAAACCGGGACATTTTTTAAGTGAATAATAATCATTGAGATTGTTATTCACTTTCAGAATGCAATAATAAATTTATTTTAATCATATCCGACTCTGCTAATTTGAGGTACGTACAGACAATCACCTCGAATTTTTTCTATAATATTTTGAGTTGGATCCACCTCACCTTTAATTATTTTTCCGGCCACACCTTTTGACAAAAATAATATGTCTTAGATTGCTTATCTCATGCTAGAAAACTAGCTAGAGTACACTTACGTATTGCCATGACAATCACTGGAAGTAGTGGCTTTGAAAGCTTTCCTTCAAGAGATACATCAAATTGACTTGTCTCCATTAAAGTTTGAATTGGCAAAGTGGGTACCTCATAGAAAATGATTCTTCCTTTTACTTTTGTCCTCTGTCTCTCTGTCCCGGGTTTTTTTCTTTTCTTTCCCAAGCTGGATCCAAGAAACTACTATATTTATTTAATTATTTATCATGCTAAAACGTATAAGCATACCCTAATCTGCATAGAACTTAGATAAGCTATTTTTCACAATAACAAAATACTTTCATAAGACATCTGTATATGTTTTTAAGAGAAGTTCTTAAAGCTGTCAACATGCTGGCTTATTTTGGATTGAAGACCAAGGGCGGCTCTACAGCCAGCCCAGGGGTTCAAATGAATGAACCCCCTGGCCTGGCCCCCAAAATATATATATATATATATATATATAATTTTTTTTTACTCCTAAAATAAAATTTTGAACACCTTAACACTAAATTTTATTTAAACCCAATTGAAATAAACTTGAAATATGATCATTTTAGTGATATTTTCACAATAATTTTACAATAAAGGTTAAGTGACAAGTTGTAATTAGCTTTTTACAACAAATGAGCAATTTTGCATAAATGTTGTGTCAGTAGCACTAATCTTAAAATTGCTTATTTGTTAAAAAATAAATAAACTTTCTCTCTGGACTCTGGCTTACTTTATCGTTAATGGTAAAATGAAATGGTTTTTTATTATACTTTTCTTCTTCATCAGCAAAAAATTACACCACTTGTATAACCAACTAATCTATATTTACATCTATGATTCTTTTCTCTCTCTTTCTCCCTTCTATGTTTTCTTTTTGTCTAATCAAGTAGTTAATTTGATAAGTGTTCTATAGTTTTTCGAGTCCAAAAAGTCTTTTAGTGCTTGCTCCAATTCCAAGAGAATGACCACGTGTGTGGTTAAAAATCCATATATTTATAAAGCATAATCTTATATAAGTTACTATTTTTTTCCCTTAGTATCACGTTTCTCCCAGACCTACTCTTAGGTGTGTTACTATTCTTCTTTATCATATATTTTTATTTAATTGATATTACATATGATTATAATAAATTATTATTAATTTGACAAATATTATGGTTAGTTATTTATTTTTATTTATTTATGCATTCAATTGTTGTTTTCTTACCGATCTTTAAACTATTAATTATTTTTTAAGATTATTGTACAGTATAATTGTATTGTATACTATTTAGAATACTATGTTAGATTATTGTATGTAATATGACAATTGTATGTGCAAAAAAAAAAAGTAATAATCATTTTATTTTTTTACTCCCCACAACAAAATCTTAGCTCAATACACTATTGACCTCCCTAGAAAAAAATCCTGGAGTCGCCACTGTTGAAGACTAATTATCTGTCTTGATGGATATTGATCAACTAATATATTTAGCTAGCTACACTAGCTACCACCTGAATTCCAAAATGTTTTGCGCTATAGCCCGCATTTTTTTTGTAGTGCAAGATAGTCAAGTATGGTGTTAATAATATTCCCAGCACGATGAAGTTTTCAGTAATGAATAATTGGTTAAATTAATGGTCTCAAAAGACTGCGACGTTAACAAGCCTTGTGTTTTGGACAGTTATGGTCGGCAAATTCAAAGCCACTTTTACTTCAGTTTCAAATCCTATGCGTCACTGATGGTGTAACTTGGTCCCAGTGGCAGCTCCAGTATTTTTTTTTTTTGGAGGTCAGTAATGGCAGAGTTAGGAATTTGTCATTTGTCATGAGGGGCGAGTAAAAAATTAAATGATTAATTTTTTTTTTTCTATAGATATAACTTTCATATTATATACAATACAACTATATTTACAATAGTCTAAAACCTGTTCATCAAGAAAAAAAACAATAGTCTAAAACCATTATAAAATAGGTAAGACAACAACTATTGAATGCATAAACTAATATAATTAAATTACTAATCATATATTTTTGTCAAATTAATAATAACTTATTATATTTATACGTAATATCAATTATATAAAAATATATGATAAATAAGAAGAAGACTAGTAACACACTTAGGAGTAGGACTAGGAGTAAATGTGAAACTAAGAAAAACAAATAGTAAATATAAGTTTTTGCTTTTGAAGTGGATGACTTCTTAACCATACACATAGACATAGTCACCCTCTTGGAATTGGAGATAATTGGAGATAGAAAGAAAAACTAAGAAAAAAATATAAGGGAGAAAGCAAGATAGAGAGAATGAGGAAAAACAACTTCATTTCGTTTTCAACGATAAAGTAAGCCAAAATCTTGGAAAAAATATTCATATTTTTTTTTTTTTAATGAATGAGCAAAATTTTTGGAATTGACACAATACTTTCAAAAAAATTCCACAACAAAATCTAGGTAACCAATTGTTAAAAGTAGATAAAAAAAATATTGTTAGTTGTGGATCCTAATAAAAAGTAGTTACAACTTGCTTCATATTATTGTAAAAATATTGTAAAATTAAAATTAAGATGATCATATTTAAGTTTCAAGCTTATTTCAATTGGGTTCAAACAAAATTTAGTATTAGGGTGTTCAAAATTTTATTTTAAGGGGTCAAAATGAAAAAAAAAAAATTAAAAATTTATATATAAAAATTTTGTTTGGGCTAGGTAACCCCCTAGCCTTCATGTAACGCCGCCCATGCTTTGTCCTGGTGGAGGCTATATATATATATTACAAGACAAGACTACAAGCGAAAATCAAGAAGGTATATATGTTGAAATAATTCGAAACAACAAATTTCCTTTTCGCAGTAGTTGATAGATACTTGGACTAATTTCGCTCTACCTAAGTACCTAACCAGAAATTTTCAACCTAGCAGACTATTCTTGGCCAACATTGATGGACCAAATGGTGGGCAAGAGGGAAGTAGGTAGATGCACAAAACGACACCTGAAATTGTACGTAGTAGTATTACTTTCTTCCTTTCTATCTCCTTTCCAAAATGACATTTATTAAGTAATGGGACTTGGAAAATAGTAATTAGCTTATGAGATTGTCTAAGAAAGCTAGATATGTACCAGAATTTTGATGCGGTCGATTGTAATCCATCACTTACCATGAACGATTTCAATAAATTGTAGCAAATGATATGGTCTTAAAAGAACTGTTATCTTATTAGCTTATTATCGTGGATCCTACAAGTATATATATAGGACTCACCAGTTGTGAGGGCCCATTCCATGGATTGAACTCGAGATATTCTCTCATACTAGAGTCATGAATATGTAAAGGCTCGATGAGTATGTAAACTATTTTTATCAAGTATAACAACTTCCCATATATATTATTTTTGTTTTTTTCTTAAGGATCTTTGCTTATTTCCTGCGCATGCTGCCATATTCCTTGTAGGGTTGCACGTTAATCATAAGAAAGACGTAATCGTATAGGAAACAACTACAGATTGTCAACCTTAGGATCTTTTGTAGTGATGCATTTTTCGGTTGCGTCGTTTTCAATGATGCGAATTTCCTACCTTCCCAAGGTGAGCCTTGCTAACCAAACTAGTTAATTTTCAAGTTAGATTAATTAGGACCATTGTCATAAGATCAGAGACCATATTATTTATTTAAATAATTGTGGGTTTAAACTTTTTTTTAATAAGAGAAACAAGCACATTAAATTTTTAATTTTCTAAACGAGAGGTTAATTCAAGATATAGTTCAAAAGTGAGACCACTTGCTATGATTTATGATAAACTGCAGTTTATCTTCGAAGTTTAAGACTAGTTTAAAATTTTAATCATTACTTTAAGAAATGGTTATTGCTTTATTGCTAAATGCCAAGAAAGAAAGACAACAAAACAGGCGGAAGGTGTTCTTGTCTTATATGAACTAAAGAAACATGACTTTTTTTGCTGAATAGAAACATGTGGTTAACTCGAATATAAAAAAACACTGTCCACGCATTCCTTGTGGCCCGTATCTATATGCACGTTTTTTAGCTAAAAGTATGGTCACCAAAAGTAACAGTCGTTACATTCTAGAGGGAATATATTGGTTCATCAACATGTAATTTCTTCGAATAATGATGTATAGTTACCCCCACGCACATATATGTTAGATTATGTAATGCTACCGTCATAAATTTTTTTTACAAAAGGTAGCAAATTTTTACTGATTTTCATATGAGTTCACCATTTATATCATTTTTTTTACTTATTAATAATCATTCACTAAGGAAAAGGTAAGGCGACAGAGGATCACCTTGACGAAGACCACGACTAGGTTTGATATTACCAACAGGTTGCCCGTTAAGAAGAACAGAGTAGGAAACTGAAGTAATACAAGACATAATAAGCCTTACCAGTCGTTCTCCAAGCCCAAGATGCTTCATTGCTCGTTCCAAAAACTCTCATTCAACCCTGTCATAAGCTTTACTCATATCAAGCTTCAGTGCCATCTGTCGCCTTACCTTTTCCTTATGTGTGCCATGGGATTACAAAGTTTGCTGAATAAAGCAGAAATGGAGGGGCAAATTCGAGGAGTGGCTATATGTAGAAATGGACCAAAAGTCTCACATTTATTTTTTGCAGATGATAGTGTGCTATTTTGCAGTGCTAAAGAAGAAGAGTGCCAAAAGATTCTTGATATCCTAGCTATCTATGAAAGGGGTTCTGGCCAGAAAATTAACCGGGAGAAGACTAATATATTTTTTAGCTCTAACACCCCTCAGGAGGTTCAAGCCCGGATTCAACAGGTGTTGGGTGTCCCTACTATTCGACACTTTGAAAAATATTTGGGTTTGCCGGCATTGGTGGGTAGAGCAAAAAAACAGAGTTTCATCTACATTAAAGAAAGGGTGTGGAAAAAGCTTCAAGGGTGGAAAGAAAAACTCCTGTCTCAAGCAGGTAGGGAAGTGCTGATTAAGGCGGTAATACAAGCGATTCCGACCTATACCATGAGTTGCTTTAAACTCCCTAAGGGGCTAGTCAGAGAACTGGAGGGCATGATTCGTAAATTTTGGTGGGGTTATAAAGGAGAGCATCGGAAAACTCATTGGGTAAAATGGGAGCGACTATGTGAAGCTAAAGAAGTGGGTGGCATGGGGTTCAAAGAAATTGAAAAATTTAATGATGCTCTATTGGCTAAGCAAGTGTGGAGAATGATTAATAATCCTGAATCCCTTTGTCATCGAGTGTTCAAGGCTCGATTTTTCCCGGAGTGCTCTATATTAGATGCCAAGGAGTCCAAGTCAGGATCCTATGCTTGGAAGAGTATTATTTGGGCAAGAGATGTGATACGTCAAGGGATGGTTTGGCGCATTAGGACAGGAGAGGCTGTACGAATTAAGGAGGATAGATGGCTGCCTGGACGTGCAAATTGTTTAGTCATCTCACCCCTTCCTTCACTGGTTCCGAATGTGAAAGTTAGTACCTTGATAGACCAAGATACCAATGCTTGGAAAATAGAGGCTGTGCAGCAACTGTTTCTACCTCATGAAGCTGAAATTATTCTGGGTATTCCTTTGAGCACTCGACGCCCCGTTGATCGCATTATTTGGGCGCACACACCGTCTAGTATGTTCACTACTTGTAGTGCATATAAACTTTTGGTTTCCTATGATGCATCTTCTAGTGCAGGTAGTTCTAATCCTGAAGCCCAGAAAAAATTTTGGAAGGGCATTTGGCAGCTCCGGGTCCCAAACAAAATCAGGCACTTTGTATGGCGAATTTGTAACAATGCTCTGCCAACAATGGTGAACCTTCATCGGCGTCAGATTGTTCCTAGTGCGAGCTGTGCGCTGTGTAATGTTCTTCCTGAAGACTCTCTTCATGCAGTGTGGTATTGTGAAGCCATTTCAGGTGCCTGGTCTACGTTGGATTGGTTTCATCAAACTGCACCACCACGTCCCACTTCCTTCACTGAACTACTTTCTAGTTTTCTGTGCAACAAAGAGGAGTTTAGAGCAGAGATTTTCGTGATCATGGTGTGGTTGCTGTGGAATAGGCGTAATGCAGTCCAGTTTGGTCACCCGCCTCTTCCAGTGGCTAGTATTTGCAGTTCTGCAGGTAGTTATTTGCAGGAATTTATTCTTCAAGCCCAGAACGTTGTGCCTGAATCGCCTCGTCCTCCTCCCATGCAACAATGGCGACCTCCGGACTCTCAGTGCTTCAAAGTAAATTTCGATGCCGCTTTGTTTCATCGCTCAAACTTGGCAGGTATTGGGATCATTGCCCGTAATCATGTTGGTGAAGCAGTGGGTGCTCTGTCCTCGCCCATTCCAGTGGCCCAGTCCGTGGCAGATATAGAAGCCTTAGCATGTTTGAAGGCTGTTCAGTTTGCATTGGAAATTGGCCTCAACCGAGTTGTGATTGAAGGAGATTCAGCAGTCATCATCAATGCTCTTCTTCACGGTGCGGGTGAACTAGCCAGTTTCGGAAACATCTTGGATGATATTCGTTCACACTCCTCTGTTTTTCAGTGTGTGGAATTTGTTCTTGTTAGTCGCAGTTGTAATTCAGTGGCTGATGCTCTCGCTAAGAAAGCTAAGTCAAACGTTGGGGATCAGATTTGGCTGAATGATTTGCCATCTGATATTGCTCCGTTAGTTTTGCATGATGTTCACTAGTTTTGTTTTGTTGAATAAAGTTTCCCAGGTCTCTGATCTGGCTTCTCAAAAAAAAAAATTAATAATCATTCACTACATCAACATTTTAAAAAAAAAAATATTGTAAGAAAGTTTATAACTCTAGTATTTTTCTATAGATTTTCCTAGCCAAATAAATAGAAAGAGTGGATTGGTAGAGTTTGAACTTCAGTACTCATGCATGATGCACCACAAGAGATAGAGAGACAAATAGAGTTTCAGTCGGAAAGGAAGAGAGAGAAGAGAGAATTAAATGAATAAATTAATTTATAGTGTTGGTTGTGAATTATGATGGGAAAAATAAGAAATGGAATGTAGTGTGAGTTGTAAAATGATGTGTTAAAGTAAACTAGTTAGGGCTTGCACGTGCTTGTTGTGCAATAAGAGTAGTGATTAAGGTCAATTCTAAATTTTATTTATATTACAAAAACAAAGATATAAATCATTTGATTTTTAAAGTACTAGAGATTTACATTAATCAAAAGAGACATTAATTTTAAGAATTTTGATAATTATGTCATAAAAAGTTAATCTCATTCGTATAAGAATTTTGATCACACACAAAGTTAGGGTAGCTATTTAACATATAAATATTTATTTTACTATAATAGTTTTTTAGTACTTATTTGCTAAAGGCAACATATCCACTCAATAAAAACTTCTAAGAATGATAACGAATATCATCATATTCCAACAATAAGCAACTGAGTTTTGCTAAAGAAAAAAAAAAGATAACGAAAGGCATATGTCATCGAATTTTCTATTAGATAATATATAAGTCTCGAAAATTTAAACCTAAAAAATTAATGTTCTTTAGCTAACATATAAAACACTTTATATTATCATTCCAACTTTCTAAACATTACTACCATATCTAAAACTCAATATACGTGAAGAAAACTTTTGGGATGTTAAAATTTAGTGGGAGTATTTTAGACATTATACAATAAAATATTTTAAAAATTATAAATTTTCATTAGGGTTTAGCTGAGAGAATCACAATATGACATATTTACCCTTTTCCAAAATATTAAGAGAAAATTTGCTTGATTTTAAAGTTAAAGGAGAAATTGTAAACTACCCTAAACATAAAGGATGAAAAGTGTTTTTATCATAAGTTTTTTTTTTTTTTTTTTTTGGGGTAAATCGATGTGTTTTTACTTAAAATGGTGCGTAAAGGAAAACAAAAAACGAAAAGTTAACCCAAGAAAAGTACATGTGAAACAGTGAATTTTGATTCAATGACGTTGACTAAACCAATAAAAAATTTATAAATTGCACAACATTTTCATAATACTTTTATAATTTTGTAATATTTTGTTTTGACTTGTAAAAAATTGATAGCTCAGCAATTTTGAAAAAATTGTGATGACAACGAGATATCTTAAAGTTTTCACAAAAATTAAGGAATGTTACGTCCTCGACATTTTTATAACAAATTATAAGTAGTATGTTGTTATTGGTAGGCAAAACAGTAATTTCATTAGCAAGTTTAAATTAGAATCAATAATAATTTATCACCTATAATTTGTTATGAAAATGTTGTGAAAAATGTTGTGGATGTAGCACTTTTTTTGCACAATAACTTTATTTTTAGTTGAGGTTGGTTCCAAAATGATATATTATTATTTTATTTTTACCTATAAGAAATTAACACCTCAACAATTGTGAAAACATTGTGCCAATTTGTTGTGTTAATATTTTATTATTTTGTGAAATATTGCGAATTAAACAAACCAAAAATAATGTAGCAAAACTAATGTAGCTTTATGCATTCAAAAAAAAAAAAAAAAAAAGCGGCTGGTGAAATAGTGCAAGTTGAACAAACCAAAAATATTGTAGCTTCAAGGCATTCACTCTTTTTATATATAGATAATATAATATAAAACAAAACAAAAACAAATTGGTGTACTTCAAAAGAAAAAAAAAAAAAAATCATCTCACCATATTGGCCAAATGCCTTGAATAATTATGAAAGGTTCTTTTAGTAGCATTAGAATGAGTCCAAAACTTGACTAAACCAAAACACTACTCCTAAGCATATTGGCTCTTTTTATATTTTATTATGACTTTTAAAGAATTGATAGCTCAGTAATTTTGAAAATATTGTGATGACAACAAGATGTCTTAAACTTTTCACAATAAAATAGTTATATCCACGACATTTTCATCACAAATTATAAGTAGTAGGTTGTTATTAGTGCGTAAAAAGTAATTTTATTAGCAAGTTTAACTTATAACCAATAACAATTTACCATCTATAGCTTGTTATGAAAGTGTCGTGAAAAATGTTGTGAATGTAGCACTTTTTTTGCATAATAACTTTATTTTTAGTTGTAGTTGGTTCCAATATGATATTTTATTATTTTATTTTGACCTATAAGAAAGTAACAAGTCAACAATTGTGAAAATATTGTACAAATTTGTTGTGTTAATATTTTATTATTTTTTGAAACATTGCAAATTGAACAAACCAAAAAAAATGTAGCAAAACTACTTTAACTTTACACATTCAAAAAAAAAAATGGTTGGTAAAACAATGCAAGTTGAACAAACCAAAATTACTGTAACTTTAAGGCATTCGCTCTTTTTATATATAGATAATATAATATAAAACGAAACAAAAACAAATTGTTGCACTTGAGAAGAAAAAAAATCCATCTCACCAGACAAGCGAAATGCCTTGAATAAGTATGAAATATTGTACAAATTTGTTGTGTTAATATTTTATTATTTTTTGAAACATTGCAAATTGAACAAACCAAAAAAAATGTAGCAAAACTACTTTAACTTTACACATTCAAAAAAAAAAAATGGTTGGTAAAACAATGCAAGTTGAACAAACCAAAATTACTGTAACTTTAAGGCATTCGCTCTTTTTATATATAGATAATATAATATAAAACGAAACAAAAACAAATTGTTGCACTTGAGAAGAAAAAAAATCCATCTCACCAGACAAGCGAAATGCCTTGAATAAGTATGAAAGATTTTTTAGTAGCATTAGAATGAGTCCAAAAACTTGACCAAACCAAAACACTATTCCTAACACTATTCGTAAACCTATTGGCACTTTTAATATTTTATTTTGACTTGTAAAGAATTGATAGTTCAATAGTTTTAAAAATATTAAGACAACAACAAGATATCTTAAAATTTTCACAAAAAAAATGTTATGTCGACGACATTTTCATAACAAATTATAAGTAGATAATATAATTATAAGTAGATATCTTCAAGGCATTCGCTCTTTTTATATATAGATAATATAATATAAAACGAAACAAAAACAAATTGTTGCCCTTGAGAAGAAAAAAAATCCATCTCACCAGACAGGCGAAATGCCTTGAATAAGTATGAAAGATTTTTTAGTAGCATTAGAATGAGTCCAAAAATTTGACCAAACCAAAACACTATTCCTAACACCATTCGTAAGCCTATTGGCACTTTTAATATTTATTTTGACTTGTAAAGAATTGATAGTTCAATAGTTTTGAAAATATTGCGACGACAACAAAATATCTTAAAATTTTCACAAAAAAAATGTTATGTCGACGACATTTTCATAACAAATTATAAGTAGAAGGTTGTTATTGGTGGGCAAAAAAATCATTTCATTAGCAAGTTTAGATTAGAATCAATAACAATTTACCACCTATGGTTTGTTATGAAGGTGTTGTGAAAAATGTTGTGGATGTAGCACTTTTTTTTGCATAATAACTTTATTTTTAGTTGTGATTGGTTTCAATATGATATTTTATTATTTTATTTTGACCTATAAGAAATTAACACCTTAACAATTGTGAAAATATTGTGCCAATTTGTTGTGTTAATATTTTATTATTTTGTGAAACATTGCTAACTGAACGAACCAAAATTAGTGTAGCTAAACTACTGTAACTTTACGCATTCAAAAAAAAAAAACGCAATCGGTGAAACAGTGTAAGTTGAACAAAGCAAAAATACTGTAGCTTCAAGCCATTCGCTCTTTTTATGTATAGCTAATATAATATAAAACAAACAAAAACAAATTGGTGTACTTGAGAAGAAAAAAAATCCATCTCACCAGATTAGCCAAATACCTTGAATAAGTATGAAAGGTATTAGAATGAGTCCAAGAACTTGACTAAACCAAAACACTATTCCTAAGCCTATTGGCTCTTTTTATATAGTTAATAGAAAACATTGCGAATTGAACAAACCAAAATTACTATAGTTAAACAACTGCAACTTTACGCATTCAAAAAAAAAAAAAAAAAGTGGCAGGTGAAAGTTGAACAAACCAAAAATATTGTAGCTTCAAGCCATTCACTCTTTTTATGTATAGCTAATATAATATAAAACAAACAAAAACAAATTGGTTTACTTGAGAAGAAAAATCAATCTCATGATTGGCCAAATGCCTTGAATAAGTATGAAATGTAAAAGCATTAGAATGAGTCCAAGAACTTGACTAAACCAAAATCCTATTCCTAAGCTTATTGGCTCTTTTTATATAGTTAATAGATAATTAAAATAATTTATTGTGTGTTAAAATAGGTATTTTTATACAAACTTACCCCTGAAAAGTCAAACCCCAATATATGTTTAGTGTTACACATCAACCAATACAAATATATATTGATGGCCTAACTTGGAGAAATTACCACACAACCCATATGAACTTCAAGATTTAATAGAATAATTTTGTCTAAACTCGATTACTTCATCCCTAAAAAATCAATAAATTAATAAAAAGTAACTAAATTGTCACAAGCCTTGTAGTTTAGTGGCATTGTTTCCTCTTCTTATGCCGACGAAGGATCGATCATTAGATGATGATCCTGACTAAGGAAAAATTGTAAACAGAAAAAACATGCAAAGACTGAAAATCATCATGATCAAACCTGGTAAGAAGGCTTAAAGGCTTAAGAAAATTCATATCTTGTCAACTCCATTCAAAATTAATGTTCCATCATGCCACTCAGAGATTATGGATATTAATATAACAACTGACTCAGTCCAGCTTGGTATTCCAAGCCAATTAAAATTCCTATTTGCTAGCTAAGAGACAACACATAAAAATGATAACTGATTGAGAATGTGTAAACTACAACTACATTTTATGAAAGTGAAAGTAGCGTTCAGCTTCAGCCATAGGGTGATGAAGGTTCAAGGAAACAACATAGGAGACGTGTAATGGGAAGAGTACAGTATCCAGGATTTGCAGTTCAAAGGTCAAACTTCATAGCCATCCGATGAAGAAATATTGAGAATGCTCATTTGCATTTTGCCAAGGACTTATTCAGGTTGGGCCGAATATAAGCAAAGCCCTGCAGAGCCCAGATCTTGGTCTCTCGTCTTACACTATTCCACACAGCCCAATTTTCTAAACTGGGCTTTCATTGTCTAACTGGGTTCATCGCCAGAAAAGAAGAACCCAACAAATAAAAATAAGGTTAATTGCAGCTATCCAGCTAAACTAGGGAAAAATGGGCTTTTTGCCCTTATTTTTTTTAAATATCTAGCATAATGTCTTAGTTTTGAAATTATTAAGTAGCATGTCTTTATTTTGAAACTCAATTTTTAAAAAATTGAGTTACAAATGAAACTCGACATTAGCAATATCGAGCTCTATGCATATTTTGTTACTTAATTTTTTTTTGAAAATTTAAGTGAAACTCGACATTACTAAAGTTGAGTTTTACTTAAAAATATACATATAATTTGATTTTGAGGATATCAAATTTTATACAAAACTCGGTTTTGTTAAATCAAGTTTCAAAAATAAGGACATTCTACTAAATAATTTTAAAAAGGGACATTGTACTGGATATTTTTAAAAATAAGGGCCAAAGCCCATTTTTCCCGCTAAACTATATAAGGTATTTTATATTTGTAATTTTGACTTTTGTACTATGGACCTCAAACTTCAAATATTTGCAATCAGCTTCCTAATTCAAAAAACTATTTTCTTGTTTTGCCATAAATGTTTTTTAAAAAATTAGACATTTTCAAAAAATAGTTTTTATAAAACTATCTCATTTTTCTATGTCTAATAGCAACCTTAAATGAGATGGAAAAAAAATCTTCTAACTTTCTTTATTTAGTTTACTATGAGATAGATTGATAGGGTTGTTTTCAAAACAAAAAAAAAAAATTAGTGGAAAGTAACCTCTAACAGATATGCCTTACTTTTTCTATTGACTAAAGATAATTTTCTTTGGACTCTTTTTTTCTTATGCTACTTGTAGGGTCAATTTTTGGGGCCCAGGCCCAACAGGTAGGTGATTCTGGTCCAAGGAACCCTAGATAATGAATTTGTAGAGAGCGGGTTACAGAACTAGGTCCTAACAAAGTGAATGTTAGTTAACTTTGGGCCATGCAACGACTGAACGTAAGAATATCTCCTTCATGTCCACTGGATACCCGGTCCGAGGAGACGTGTGGGTGCACTTCTGTTCTTGATCAAAGGTTATGGTCTTTCTCTCTCTCTTCTGTTCTTTCTTTCCTTTTTTTTGCCAATCCCCTCTTCATGGGGATTCCCTTCTCTTATATAGCCTCCTTGAAGTCATCAGAATCTTACACTTGTTGATCATCTGGACCTTCATTTGAGTGTCCATCCCATCGAACATTTCCCCTACCTTTCTGTGAGTCGTAGTGGCCAAGGTAACACTGTTCATCTGTCCTCTCCATATTAATGCGGCCAGAAAAGTAGCTTCCCTGCATTTAATGCGGCAGCTATAATCTCTCCCTTGATATCCTATACTCTCTTCCTTCTCCCGGGCTTGTGAGGCTCGTCCTTGCTACCAATATTCGTTGGAGTGATCCCTTATTGTTGGTAAGGTGCATGTTTGGTCCATATTTGGCACGTCCGAGGATACATTCCTCCTCGGACCACCTTTTAAATAAGTTTGGGCTCATAAGAGTTGGGCTAGAAGTCCTTTTGGCACCTCACTTTCTCCTCGGACGTGGCTGGACTTTGTATGGGGCCCAAGACCCATTGTTTGATTTGGGAACTTTACCCCTACACTACTAAACACTAGAAAACTATATTCACACAAGGTTTCCTATTGGAACAAACAAATATAGTCCAAATTAGTGGTGTTCAACGCAAATATATGCATAGTTTATGATGCATATTACAAATTCTCTCATAATTTAAGCTAGATAGTTGTCTGCTAAACCATTATTAATTTTGATACTAATTTTTTATAAACATTTTGATATTGATTTAGAGGTTGAGATCAACGATTCAACAATACAAATTCATATCAAATTAGGTGTTAATTACAAAATTTTGAAGTTTAGGTAATACGTTGCAAATACCTTTTGTGGTTCATGGTGGATTAGTGTAATTTCCCCATAAAAAAATAAGTTGAATAAAACATTTTTCTTAGATGCTTACCTGTGTTGATCATTGTCATTGGCGTGGACACAGACAAATTAACTTTGTTTGGATGAACTTACTTTTAGTTCGTTTAGAATCTTTAGATGAGTTTTATGTTCATCAAGGGTTTAGTGTCAAAACAAGTCAATCCACTTTGTCGCAATTAATAAATTGGTCAATTTTGTGTTGACATATTAATCCAAAATCAACCCGAAGAATTATTTGGCTTATTATTCATGTCAAGACAACCTGTTTATACAAATTTAAAAAATACAAATAAATGACATTATTATCTATCATAAATTTGAATTTCAAATATAGAATTGAGTAATTAAAAATGTAGGGACTCAATTTATAACGACCCCAAAAATGGTATTGGGTTCGCACGTTGGGGGCCCAAACAATATAATTTGTAGAGCGTGGGCTTGAAAGGCTAAGTCTTGGTCACCGGATGGTGGTTAGTCATGGTACTCATACAGAAATGAACTATATTCGCTCAAGAAGTCTTTCTCCTCGGCATGGTCTGGGAGACTCTAGTTCTTGGTCTTTTTTCACAGCCACTCTTATGGATTGCTTACTTCTCTTTTTATATTAGCCTTTACTCTTCCTCCAACGTCCACATGTAGATTCAGCTTTCCAGGGCTGATACTTGTCCCATCAGCCCATACCCAAAGTGGTTGGGGGTGGTTGTAAAAGCTGAAAAGTATTGCTCTGTCTGGCGCAGAGTATTTAATTGCAACAATTGAAGCCTTTCCTTTGTCCTTTGTCGCCATATTGTCCATGAGCCCTTTCTCCATCAATGCGGATGTGTTCGGTTTTTCCCTAAACTGTTCCTATACCATTCTTGCCCTTTCTTTTAGGAGTGCTTTGGGGATGTCGAGGACAGAATCATCATCGGCTATGTCTCAAGACTATTTGGACTTTCATTATATGTCCTCGGCTAGATCCCTCCTCGGCTCGGGCTTTGGGCCCTAATGTAAAGTGAGTCAGGGTCACAAATTCTCTGACCCACAATAGCCCCTCAAAATCCGACTGCCCGACCTCTTAGTCGGGGAGGAAGGTTTTGGTGATGTCGGGCCTATATCATGGCTTGCCCAACTTTATCCTTCATTAATATTGGTGTCTTTTCATTTGCCTGGGAAACGCTCTCGGTCATGAGACATTCCCTTAGTTTTACTCACGTCGCGCCTCTGCCGTTTCAATGTACGAGGCGCGTTTTTAATAAGTTCCCTTTACGAGGCAACGCCCATCCAACGGTTGTAGACGGCGTTGGGAGTTGAGTGGGAATTATCTCGTTTGTAGTTTTTCTTGGAAATCTGCACAGATTAAATGCCACCAGACTTGCCTTCCGTATAAGAAGCAAGGTAGGAGGTCACTTCCTTTACGTACAAACCCTTCAGTCTTTTCAAATTCCTAAACCTCCAGCTGCGCTTAAAGTTTTCATTACCAGTGCAATTTAAGCCTTAGAGAGTGATATGTCTGAGGCAAAAGTGGGGGTAAAGGGACCACATCCTCTCCAGAAGCACTGGGTCTCTCCGAGACTCAATATGGCTCGGTCAAGGCAACGGAGACGGAGACTCAAGACAGCTCCCCCCTTTCACAAGGTGGGGGAGAAGCCTCCTCCTCCTTAAGCCAAAATCCGAAACAGGTGCTGGTTGCATCATATTTTTGGTGTGACAGCAATGGGGTTTCTCATCGTCGGTACCATCCGCTCTCTCTTGAGCGCTGCTAATATGACACCCGTATGTTAGGAGTCAGAGCTGATGCGGGGATTGGGCATCCTCGCTTCCTCCTCTTCTCCTTCTCTGGTGCCTCCTTTTGCTTCCGCTTCTTCTTCTCTTCCATCACTAGAGACATCTTGGTGTTTCTGCTTCTTCTTCTGCCTCTTCTCCTCTTTCGTCAAAGGGGCCATACCGACACGCTTAGCCGCCACAAAAGCAGAATTTTGAAGGATTTATCGTTCCCTTGTATCTTTTTCCTTTTTACTTTTGTAGTTAGCTTCCACTATAGGCTTGCTTAAGCCCCTCATTATACGCTGTACTATTTCTTTGTATTAATAAAAGATGACTTTATTTTACTCTAAGTATTCTTTCTTTTTTGCAATAGCTATATTGTGAATGGATGTGTTATCTATTTTTATTTATTTATTTTTTATTCTGAACGATACTTAAGGCCAAAACCCCCGCTAACAAAAAGTTATTATTTTGAACTTATTGAGACTAACAGGCATAATAATGCCAACCTGAAAAATATTATACATATAAGACTAATCGGGATAACAGCTGAATGCTATGTATTGCGTATGAGGCAATCATCCGAGGATGGGTAACCCAAAATGAACTATCCGAGAGAGTCGCCAAGGAGTAGGGTGCTTTGCACGTTCCTAACAACATTCATAACTTTAACCATTTTTGGCATCCGGTCCAAGGACCGAGGTATGATTGTACCAGGCCTAAATACTTGTTTACATTAGTTTTCCTAGAGCTGGGGATCCGAGGGCAGGACGGGATTTCCATTCTGTCTTAAGATTTAATCCATTTTCTAATGACTAATTTCCCTAGAGGTTTGAGTCCGAGGTCCATGTAATACCTTGATTCTGTCTAAAACTTAGATATTTTCCTTAAGTAGTTGGTTTCCCCATAGGTTTGAGTCCGAGGACCATGCAACACCTTGGTTCTGTCCAAAATTTAGATATTTTCGTTAAGTAGTTGGTTTCCCTATAGGTTTGAGTCCGAGGACCATGCAATACCTTGGTTCTGTCCAAAACTTAGATATTTTCCTTAAGTTTCGAGGATCAGCCCATTGGCCAAGGTGTAGGGCGTTGACTTGATGTTGGAAGCCGCTAGAACTACCTATGCCACTGGTGCTTCGAAGCGTAGCCCCTAGTGGAACTTTATATGAGGGCAACAACAGCGGTCTGTTGGAGATGACGAAGGGGCTTTCTCAGTCCCTTGTTTGACAAGAGCTCGATCCTACCACCACCTATGCCAACGCACGAGCCTTCCCCACAAACGGCGCCAATTGTAGGGACTCAATTTGTAACGACCCCAAAAATGTATTGGGTTCGCACGTTAGGGGCTCAAACAATATAATTTGTAGAGCGTGAGCTTGAAAGGCTAGACATTGGTCACCGGACGGTGGTTAATCATGGTACTCATACAGAAATGAATTATGTTCGCTCGAGAAGTCTTTCTCCTCGGCATGGTCTGGGAAGCTCTGATTCTTGGCCTTTTTTCCCAGCCACTCTTATGGATTGCTTACTTCTCTTTTTATATTAGCCTTTACTCTTTTTCTAACGTCCACGTGTAGGTTCAGCTTTCCAGGGCTGATACTTGATCCATCAGCCCATACCCAAAGTAATTGGGGGTGGTTGTAAAAGCTAAAAAGCATTGCTCTGTCTAGCGCAGAGTATTTAATTGCAATAATGACAGCCTTTCCTTTGTCCTTTGTCGCCATATTGTCCAGGGGTCCTTTCTCCATCAATGTGGATGTGTTTGGCTTTTCCCTAAACTGTTCCTATACCGTTCTTGCCCTTTCTTTTAGGAGTGCTTTGTGGATGTTGAGGACAGAATCATCCTCGGCTATGTCTCAAGACTATTTGGACTTTCATTATATGTCCTCGGCTCGAGCTTTAGGCCCTAATGTAAAGTGGGTCAAGGTCACAAATTCTCTGGCCCCACAAAAAAGTATTGTAATGGTTATTTTATGAAATTCTTTATTGAAACTCTGAAGTCTTTAACCTTTTTACTAAAAAAAATTCTCTCTTATTTATTTATTTATTTAAAATTTGTGCATTTCTAAATTTAGATGGAACTTCATTGGTAAATAAGAACTTTTAGATTAAATGTTATTAGTACTTTAATTGATGTTATTATGAAATAAAGCTTGTATGGAATTTATTTGTTTATAATTATTATAACTTATGTGCTTACCAAATATAAAAATATATTAATCATTTTGAGTCATATTTTTAAATGGGTTATGTGTCACCCAACACAAGTTGCATTACTTGAGGTGTGTTACGTTAACTCGCTTAATATAATAAATAGTTGAGGGCTGCAAAGATAGTTACCTTAAATAACCTTTAAATTTCCTTTCCCCAAGCCAACTCTTTTTACTATAATTTGTGTTAGGGTTGAATGGTTTTAACATGATTACTAAATGGATTGTGCTCATATCAATTTATGTAATCAAATACCCTTTATCTTAACACAACACAAACACAACCTGATAACATGAATTAACATCCTTTCTCCATTAGTAAAACTAAGTTAATAAAAATAAATTCAACCAAATAAACATTGCTTATTTATTTATTTGGTTTATACACAACTTTCCAAACCCACACTAGGGGACCGCTCAATCTGGCTTGCATAAGATATGTTTATTACGTTTGTTTATTTAGCATATAAACCAAGCTCAAGCTCATGTTTAGATTCAACTATTAAACAAATTAAACTCAAACATAATAATATGTTCATGAAAAAATTCATAAATATAAACTTAATTTAAGTATATATACACACACATACATAAAGATATATTTATATAGGTTTGATATTGAGTTTTGTAAATAATTTTATAAGACATCAAATTATATTTTGTAAGCTATTAATGGATATAAAATCGACTATTCCGTAATAAAAAGGGTAAAACACAATCAATCCCTTAGGTTTGGTTTTATGTTAGTCAGGTTTAAGATATCTCCAAAATTAACCAATTTGATTCCTAATTACCGTGACCAAGTAGAAAAATAAGTAACGGTTTAGAGACTAAAAGTCCGTTTGGGAACAGCTTATTTAGCTGAAATTGAAAACTTTTTACTGAAAATACTGTAGATAAAGCTAAAAGTTTACTGAAATAGTACCGTGGAACTTATGAATAGTACCAAAAAGTGTAATGAGACTCATAAATAGTAATAAAAATAAGCTGAATAATAGTATAAATAAGCTAAATAGTAAAAAAAAAACTTTTTTTTTTTAAACCAATGCCAAATGCAAGCCAAGATTGTCACTTTTGAAATATCTTGGATCTTGGGCCAAAATGGCCAACTGGCCCTAAAATCGCAACTATTTAGTTAGTAGGTTCCGTTTACAAACTATATCATTTACTAGCATCTCGAGTGTGAGAGACTCGATTTTGGTTATAAATCGACTCTCAAAGACTCGATTTCCATGTTCTGATCTGGCATATGTTGCCCACCTGGAAATCGAGTCTCTAAAACTCGATTTATAAACCAAAAAAATTTGAAAAAAATTCCAAGTCTCACAGTCTCTCGTACAAGCCAAATACCCAAAAAAAAATTTAAGAAGTCCAGAAGGAGATCAGAGGGAGAAAGAAGACTAGGGAGAAAGAAGAATCAGATCAGATAGGAGCCGAAGCAGGCCTGGGCCGCGCGCGACCTGGGTCTCGCGCGGCCTGGGTCGCGCCCCGTCGCGACCTGGGTCGCGCCCCGTCGCGACCTGGGTCGCACCCCGTCGGGACCTGGGTCCCGCGCTGGGTCGCGCACCGTCGCGACCTGGTTCACGCACGATGCGCAGCCTGCGCGCAACCCAGGTCGGGACAAGGCGCGACCCAGGCCGCGCGCAAGCTGGCGCTGGTTCGCTCACGGTGCGCGGCCTGGGTCTCGCGGCGGTGGTCTGCTCCAATCTCGATCTTCTCTCTTTCTGTTTCTGGTGTTTTTTTTTTTTTTTCCTGCTCTGATGAAGTTCTGGCTGGGCTGTGGGTTGTTGCAGTTATAAAAGTTAGAAATCGAGTCTTTAAGACTCGATTTCCATGTCATCGCCACGTCAAAAAATATGTCAGATCGGACCATGGAAATCGAGTCTTTAAGACTCGATTTATAAGCAAAAATCGAGCCTCAAAGACTCGAGATGCTAGTAATTGATATTGTTTGTAAACGGAGCCTACTAACCAAAAAAAAAAAAAAATCTTGGTTCTGGCTAATATTAGCCAAACTCAGGGATTATCTTAATAAAAATTGTATGTAAATTTTATTAATACAAGTTTTAAAATTTATTATTAAAAATTGTCACTTTTTTATTTTTTATTTTAAATACCATAAACTAAGTTTGTTTTGAAGTTTTTAGAAGGTGTTTGTTTAGAGGTAAAATAATTGGTTGAATTTGTAAAATATTTTCTGCCAAAAAAAAAAAAAAAAAACAAAGGCAAAAGTTTGTAAAACAATTTTCCCGAGAAACTCTCGACACTTTCTCCGAGGTAATGTGCAAAACAACAATGCAAAAAAATTATATATAACTAGTTAGGCAGCGTTTAAAATAATAAAGGAAAGTAGCATCTCGAGTTTTAGAAACTCGAGATCCATATTAAAATAAGACCACATGAATCTCGAGTTTCATGTGAAATTTTTTTTACCTATAATGGCGTTTTTAAGACTTTCAGTGACGTTTTAAAACCCTATAGCAGCGTTTTCCTGGAAATTTTTTTTTCTTAAGTACAGGTTTATAGAGGCCTATAGTGGCGTTTTTAACCCCTATAGTGACGTTTTATAGACCTATAGCGGCGTTTTTATTCCATTTATGGATATCGAGTTTTTAAAACTCGATTTTTAGCTTAATTTTTTCCCACTTTACACTGATCCACTTACAAATCGAGACTTAAAAACTCGATTTTTATATTGGAACTCGAGTTTTAGACACTCGAGATGCTAGTTTTCAACATTATTTTGGTTCGTGACAATTAACTAAATTTTTTAATATTTATTGTTATTTAGAAAAAAAAATCCACTTTCTCCCCCTCTCTCATCACCATCTCTTCCTAGCACTGTTGCACAATCCATCTTGCATCGACGTCACCCTCCACTGGGTTGTTAGATTTTCAGATTAGTTTGTGTGTTCGTGGGAGAGTGAAGAGTAAAGTCCCGCTCCCAAGTCCCAACTCGGTGCTCACCTCCAGTTCTCTAGGTTTCTCTCTAAAATTTTCCCGGAAAATTTGGAAGAGAAAATGGACAGCAAACTAGAAGTTTCTCTGGACAGGCTTCCCGTCAAGCGCTTGGACGCCATTGAGGAAAACGGCCTCGAACATTTCCCTCCGTAAGCTTCTTCCTCTCCCCTCCTGAAACTCCGTTTGCCTTTCGAGAAAATGTTGCATAACAACTTTAAACCTAACTATTTCATCTTAAGATTTCAAATTTTCAATTTCTCAATCCCTTTTCCCCAGCTTTCTCGGCTCCCAAACACAAGGATTAAGCGAATATTATAATTCATGTAATTGTAATTGTGCTTATCTGTTTATTCAGTGATTTTAGGTTCTAAAATTAACCCTAACGAACACAATCGAGCAGTCAAGTAATATAAAATTAACGAATATCAAATTCTTAACTGTTTGCAGCAGTTTTCTCAGCTACCAAACGGAAAGCTTAGTGTTTTTTTTTTTTTTTTCCCCCTCTCTGTTATGTAGAGATGTAGGTTATGATGAGAAGAGGCTTTCGCTGATTCGGCGAGTTGACTTTGCTTGGGCGATAGAGAAAGATGATAACAAGAAGCAGAAGAAGAGCTCAAAGGAGAGCTCAAAGCCGTGGCAATGGCAGGGCATGGTGGAGAACCTGCAGTTGGCTCATCAGGAGCTCTCTATCATCATAGATCTCATCAACACTGTGAGTCACTCTCGTATATATTACATTTACAATCTAATGTGGTTTGTGTATTGCATTGTGGATTTTAGAGATAACTGTTAGGTTTCTATTGATGTTAGTTGAAGAATGAATTTTAGAGCTGAATTAAGAGCTTTGACGTATCTGACTGCCAACGATATGGAAAAACAAGTCCTTTTGCTGATGCAAATAGTGTGAATGAAAGTTGGAACATTGATGTGATCAGCATTCTAATCTTGTGTAGTAACCATGATAGGGATGAGTAGTAATGATTATGTTCACTGTATTTTGTTTTTGAATGCCAATTTTGAGGGTGTTGCAAATTTAAATGACAGCGATTGCTTACCTCGGCACTCAACCTTGATTGATATATAAGAAGACTTTTAATAGTTGAATGAATGAGACAACAAAGAAACTTTCCATCTGCAACCCATCAGAATAAACAACCCTTAGCATGACAAAGCCAACCAAGGATCAATGGGTTGCAAGTCCACCATCTAAAACAAAGAAAACAGTGGATACTCAGTAGTGTTGATAAAGAAAAGCAGCTGGTTAAAAGCCAAAAAGGTGGAGCGAGAACTGATAACCCGGCTCAGTTCATTAATGACCTCAAAACCAGTAGCGACCCACAAGATCTTCACTCGGTTTACCTTCCTAGCTGACAAATGCGTCCTTTACCATCTCTGAAGTCTACAACAAACAAGGTGTTACAGGTGGACATCGCAACATGCAGTATGTCAATCACAAATCAGCTGTTGGGAAGAAGATTAAATACCCATTCAACATTTAGGTTCTATAAATAACAATTTGCATGATATACCCCAAAGTATAGACACTTGTTCTATATGAACAGTAGACTTAATGGCAAAAATTTGTCATTGATCCCTGCCATTTGTTAACATTTTGTTCAACTAAAGAAGGCAGAAGGGAGGAAGACCCTATTATGAGGCTTGTGATTCATGTCAAGCTGGCTCCTAATGACATCAAGAGCCGTCTCTACTGGATCGGTTGCACAACCACAGTACACAGTCAGTGTACTGGGGCTGTTAGAAATCAAATGAAAGTACATAAATCTAAAAACTCTAGCATATCATAGAAAGAAAGAAAAATTAAGATTTCCATCCAGTCATACAGAGTCCAAACAAAAAAGAACAACTTCATATCCGAGAGTGAGGCTTCTATCCCTTCAAACATGCAATTATTGCGCTCTATCCAAATAATCCACGTAAGACATGATGGAATCACACCCCAACCCTAAACCCTCTATTTACTTGCCGGGAAAGAGAAACTTTAAAAGTTGATACTGCTGTTTATTTTTGCCATCCATTGCCTTGCAAGTAAATAGAGGGTTAGGGATTTAGATTTTACCCATCAATGCCATAAAGTGAAACCTTAAGATAAATTTTTAGTCAAGTGCTTGATTTTGGTTTGGAGTTTGCTTGATGTAATAGACACACGAGTATTGTGGGTAACACTCATTGTGGGAAAAAAATGATAAATATTTCATAAAAAAAAAAAACCCTAGTATACAAGAAATGTACTTAGAGAACAAAAATTCAAGAAAAACAACCAACTATCAATGAAAGTAAGCAAAGAAGGAGAGGAGAGGGTGGAAAACACAGCCATCCACTCTTAAGAAACATGCAGAAAAACTGGTTTCAGCTCCATAGAAAGCCTCTGAACCCTTAAATGCTCAATGGTTTTGTTCCCTCCGGACTGTCTACATTAGACACAGAGGAACTGCACACCAACAGTGCCAATACCCTGTTAAACAAAACTCCCTTTCCAACATGCCAATTTTTCAATGATACTCTAAGGCATAACCCAGTGCACCCTGAATAAACAGAAGACCTGGAACCGTAGGTCACTAACATACATACCATGGAAGAACAGGTAATCAACAGTCTCCCAAGACTTTTTGCACATGTAACACCACTCGACCACACAGACCTTCCGGCAGTGAAGGTTATCAATTCTGAGAATCTTAGCCAAGGAAGGAGTCCTTGGAAAAGAAATAGTTTTTTACTAGCCATGAAAGATGAATGAGGACTTGTTTTCTGTATATAATTTGTCTTTAAATTAACGTGTGTAGGTTGAAGCTAATGATGCAGTAACAGTGGCTGGAATGACCAGGCCAAAGCCATTGCCAAATGAAGTACTGTCTGACCTTTCAGTGTCTGCAGCAACCAAGCTACAATGCTTCAGGGTATTCTCTCTCCTGCTATACGAATGTTGCACTTCCTGTCCTTCCAATTTGTGTTAAATGTTCTAATGTAATTAGAGGCAAAGTTACATATGTAGGATATGGTAACAGTGTTCTGCAAAGAAATGAATTGATAAACTGCCTTTTCATCTTGATATTGTTTCAGATAATTGTTGAAAATCTCTTTCTTATTTGTTCTTTGTTTCCGATGCAGCATCTTGGTAAATATTTTAAGCAATCTGCCAAAGCTTTGGAACAGCAGGTTGCTAGGGAAGCAAGATTTTATGGTGCTTTAATCAGGTGAGTCTGTCTCAGTTACTTTATTAAACTAGTCACTAACCCATGTAATGCACCAGAAAATTACTGAAAATGAAATCTAATGAATGCTTGTGTTATTTTTATCTTTTCTATTGAATATGATCTTTTTTTTAAAGTAATATGCTAAGCAATTATGCAAGATACCATGTAATTTTTTTTCTTTTTTGATAAGTAACATAAAAATTTTATTAAAAAACACACAGCCCAGTACATAGGAAATGTACAAAAAGGCAAAAACATCAGGAAACCAAATTACAAAGATCTAGCAACTCAGGAAGGGAAAAACAAGAAAAAGATGGTAAAACAAGACACCATTCGAGAAGAGTAAAAAAGAAGAAAGACTTAAGCTCAAGTGCTTCAGGTGGAGGTCAACATGTAGATTGGCTCTACTTAGGCTCCGTGGGTGCTTCAGGTGGGGTTTTATTGATGTGGGACAACAGGGTTGTGGATAAGGTGGAGGAAGCGGTGGGCCGTTTCTCTATCTCTTGTAAATTCAAAAATGTGGTGGATCATTTTGTTTGGGCTTTCACTGGTGTTTATGGTCCCAATAGTGATAGAGATAGAAGTTGCTTATGGGAGGAGTTAGATGGCCTACGTAGTTGGTGGGATGTGCCTTGGTGTGTGGGAGGTGATTTTAATGTGGTGCAGTTTCCTTCTGAACGTTCGAGTTCTGCAAATTTCACTTCAACTATGCATTGGTTTTCAGCTTTTATCTCCAAGCAAAGCCTTATTGACTTGCCTTTGGTTAGGGGGAGTTTCACGTCTAATTCTAGAGAGGTTGCTTCAAGATCTAGATTGGATAGGTTTCTAGTGTCACAAATTGGGAGGAGAAATTTCCATCTATTTGTCAATGCCGTCTATCTAGGTTGCTTTCGGATCATTTTCCTATCCTTCTTGAGGGTGGGAATTTACATGGAGGCAAAAAACCTTTTAGGTTTGAGAACATGTGGTTAAAGGATGAGGGATTCTTGGAAAGGGTGAGTTCATGGTGGGAGTCCTATTATTTCCAAGGAACTCTTAGTTTTGCTTTGGCTAACAAACTGAAGTTGTTGAAATTGGATTTGAAAAGATGGAATGCGGAGGAGTTCGGCAATATAGGTTTGAGGTTGCAGAATTTATGGAAGGAGTTTAATGCGTTGGAAGTTATCAAAGATGACTAGGTTCTTTCAGCGGAGGAAAATAGGGATAAGGATCGAATTCCTGGAGAGCTAGAAAAGACAACTATATTGGAAGAAATTTGCTGGAGGCAGAAATTTAGGACTCTTTTTCTTAGAGAGGGAGATAGGAACACAAAATTTTTTCATCGTATTGCAAATTCGCATAGAAAATGCAATACTATCGATAGGCTTATGGTGGATGGAGAGTTAGCTACGGATTAGGGGATCATTGAGGGGTGCATTACTCATTTCTATAGGCAGTTGTACACGGAGAATGAGGTCCACAGACCTCTTTTGAATGAGGTTGTTTTTTCTAGAATTTCTGAGGAAGATGCCACTTGGTTGGACAAACCTTTTGATGAGGAAGAAGTATTTGGAGTGGTCCAAGATTTCAATGGTGATAAAGCACTAAAAGACAAATATTAGTGAATGCTACTTGTAGCAACTGAAGCTCACAATATAAGTATATTACATGAGGCCAAAAGTCTCTTTAAGTTCCCCTTGGCCTTATAGTCCCTAACATACACACGTCATTAACTATTATTGCTTTTGCAATAGGAAGCAACTCCTTCACATTGAAAAAAATACCCTGGTAGTGAAATCGGTCCATTTACACATGGTTAAGTAATAAAAATGGCCTAAGTATCTTAGAGGTCCTTTTGAGGTAAACCTTAGGAGCATTGCTGCATTGAAGGGGCAATGGAGCCCTCTGGCATTGGCTTGTATGGAGAAATGAGGGACTTTTTAACTGTATGAGGGGCATTGGCAACCCTTAGATTTTTCTTGTATTAGATTTTGCGTGTTTTTGTATTGAATTTAATTTCAGAGAATTAATTCGAAATTATTTGAATTGAACCTCACAAATTAGGGAAAAAGGAAAAGAAAAGAAAAAAAAGAATAACATTACATCATTGTAGCTGATTAATATACAAATAAACTACCAATTTAACATGATAAATCACTAATAGTAATTTAGAAAGCAAAAATTAACAAAATTAAAGTTGTCTTACCTATTTTACCTAAAACTATTCATATTCTAAAGTTGTCAAACACCTACTAACAAATAGCTATTAATATAAAATATTAATCTTGTTGCATAAATTGAAAAGTCTCAAACACATAGCTTCAATAGCTTCACAAAACAGAAAATTAGCAAAAGTTAGAGCATTTGAAGCTTATGCTTCGCCTGGTTGGGACTTGTGAGAATAATGAATTGCCATTGTTTGGGTATAATATAGGATGGACCTGAATTTTTTTAGAAGAAGTTAAGTCAATTCATTCAGTAATCAAATCAAACATCAGTACACCATATATGGTGCGTCGGTTAGAGGGCTTGGTGAGGATAAAATGTGCTGGAAATCTGTTAGAGAGAAGGGCTTCATGGTTAGGGATTATTACAATCTCTTAGTGGGCCCTAATGACTATTGTTTTCCTTGGAAAAGCATTTGGAAGCAAAAGATTCCTTCTCGAGTAGCTTTCTTTGTTTGGACTGTTGCTTTAGGAAAATGCTTAACAATTGACAATTTATGAAAAAGGAAGGTTTGGATATTAGACTGGTGCTACATGTGCAAGTGTAATGGGGAATCGGTTGATCATCTTTTTCTTTTTCTTCATTGTCTGGTTGCAATGGATATGTGGGCTATGGTGTTCGGGTTGTTTGGAGTGAGTTGGGTTATGCTGCAATATGTATTGGGGCTTCTAGCATGTTGGCAAGGCAGTTTTGGCTGTCATCGAAATGGGTATATATGGCTTATGGTTCCCCATTGCTTATTGTGGTGCCTTTGGAGGGAGAGAAATAGTCTGTGCTTTGAAGATAAGGAGAGATCCATATCAGACTTGAAGCTATTTTTCTTTAGAACTTTAATGGATTGGTTGGCTGCATTGCGGAACCAATCCTTTTCATCCTTTCTTGATTTCTTAGATTCTTGTAATTTTTGTTCTTGATTGTTTGACCCCTTGTACACTCCCTGTGTACTAGGGTGTTCCATTTTTTTGAGATCAATAAACTTTTACTTATCAAAAAAAAAAAACATCAGTACATGGTAAAGGAAATTGTAAAATGACACCGTTATTTAATTCCATGTACTCCAAAATGCTTTTTTTGATAAGTAATAAGTTTATTGATGTCAAAAAAAAAAGAAGGGGAACACCCTAGTACACAGGAAGTGTACAAGGGTTGAAACAATCAAGAACAAAGATTACAAGAATCTAAGAAATCAAGAAAAGATAAAAATGATTGGTTCCGCAATGCAGCCAACCAATCCATTATAGTTCTAAAGAAAAATAGTTTCAAGTCAGATATGGATCTCTCCTTATCTTCAAAACACCGACTATTTCTCTCCCTCCAAAGGCACCACAATAAGCAATGGGGAACCATCAACCATATATACCCATTTCGATGACAACCAAAACTGCCTTGCCAACATGCTAGAAGCCCCATTACCAATTCACCTTTTATTTTCCAGGTACTTAATTGCTACATTGCATTTCAATCACCCATATTATACTAAACACATAAAGAGACAGAAAATTTGTGTCCTATGACTTCTTTTGTTATTTTTTAATGATAAACTTACCTTAATAGAGACGTGAAGAACACCATGAACTTTTTTTGGCACATGCTTATGCAAATTTGCATGGTACCCAAACTTTAAAATTAGTATTCAGTTTTATATATATATATATATATATATAAGATATAAATACGTGGATGAGTTTAAAATTGATCAATACCAAAATTTAATTGATCTAATGCTCTATATCATATCATCGAGATTATGTGCCCGTTTGTTTCAACGTTTTGGACCCAAAAAGCCCGTTTTAAAGAAAGTTGGAGTGGAAAGCCTGTTTGGTTCAGCATAAAACGCAACTTTTTGGAAAAAGTTGCGTTTTGGCCAAGGCTGAGAACGCACAAACCATTATGGAGCTCTGGAGATCCATTTTAGAAAAAGTCCATGCGCATTCTCAGCTATCTGTTGGACTCTTCGGGCAATTACCAAATTACCCTTCAATAAAGCTCACTCACGCCTCTCATCTCTTCTCTCTGCTCTGCCTTCTCCGTGTTGCTACAAACATAGCACCACCTAACTATCACCGGTTTACCACCACAACCCATTTCAACATTTAATAATCCAAACACAAAATCAAACCAAAAATAACTCAAAATCAACACAAAACAACTTAAAATCAACTCAAACCCTATTAGAAAACCCATCCCAAACCCAACTCAAAATCAACTCAAAATCAAACCCAAAATCTACAGAAAATCAACTCAAAATTAAACCATTAACTGAAAGCCCATAACTCAAACCCAAAATCAAAATCAAATACAAACTCAATGGTGGCAAAGACTTAAGGGATTTGAGAATTAAGGAGAGAGATGAGGGATTTCCTTATGTTTCAATCATCTTCATCTTCTTCTTCATCATCACCATCATCTTCTCTCTTCCTTGATCCTTGTAGCCTTCGAACTGTCAAAAAAAAAAAAAAAAAAAAAAGATATGCAGAGAAGTGGAACGTTTTGGAGTGTGAAGTGGTAAGGCAAAAGACGAAAGAAGGAAATAAAGAAAAAAAGTAAGGGCACGTGTGTGGAGGAAGTGGTAGGGAAAAAGATGAAAGAAGGAAAAAAAAAAAAATTAAGGGTACGTGTGTGAAGGAGAAAAAAAGAGGGAAAAAAAATAAAATAAGGGAAACATAAAATAAAGAATAAGAAATTAAAATTGAGAAATACTGTCATAATATTTTCACAATACTTTTACAATAAATCTTAAGTGATAGGTTATGTTAATGTTGGTGAGAAAAAAATAATTTGTTTAGAAAGAGAAAAAAATAATTGTAATAATACGTTCAAATGAAAATCAGTATAAATTATCACAATACTTTCACAATAAATCTTAAGTGGTAAGTTATTATTAGTTAATATTGGTGAGAAAAAAATAATTTTACAATATTGATTTAAGTATGAAATAAACTCTCTTATATATACATTGTCCTTTTTGGTAATTTACCCCTCAAAGTGCCACTTTTATAAGTGTTAGCTAAACATCAACTTTTTCAAAAAACACTTTTTAACAGCTTTTACCAAACACTCAACTTTTTGAAAAATCACTTTTTCATTATGCATTTTTTGAAAACTCAACTTTTTCAAAAAGCCCAACTTCAAAAAGCTAAACCAAACTCACCCTATATCCTATTTAGTTTTTTTTTTTTTTTTTTTTTTTTTTTTTTTTTTTTTTTTTTTTTTTTAAGCCAGCTTCCTTGTTTTGCTATTAATTTTGGTTGGTCATGAAAATACTTTGGAAGCTTTATATATCAAGCAGATGGTCTGCGTCTATGAAAAGTGAAACTATTTTTGCTTTTAGTAAAGTTATCTAAACCTGGGTTGGGCTGGAGGAGAAAAATGAAGAAGAAGAACAGAGGATGAAGCAGCAGAAATTATAAACGGGAGAACTTGGGACCTTTATTCACATCTAGCATTTATGAGTGTGTTTTTTCAAAAAATTTCTCAAATTTGCAATAAAGCTTGACAACAATTTATCAAAACAAAAAATGTATAAACCCAGGCTGGCCAAATTGGAAAGGAGAAGATGGTTAAATACCAAAAACATTTCCGTAGTTGCTCCCAATCATGAGGCACTGCCAGTGGTTGCATTCAATCTAACCTTGGTTGTTCAAGCTTTCATTCCTGATGCGATTTAAATCATGTTGGGTTTGGGTTGCATCATTTCCTGTAGGAGTAGTGTGTTGGAAGTATATGGAGTGCCAATTAAAGTTTAATTCTTTACATGCATTGAAATTGGTTTTAAAAGTAACAATGGAATAAATTGAAACAAAAATCAAATTCTGAAATACCTTAATGAAACAATATTGACTCATTGCATGTCTTCAATGCGCCATTGAGAAGTCAAGGGCTTGTTATGATTGAATGCATCTAGTGATATTCGGATAGTGTTTATTTCAAATTTCTTAAGAGGGTCAAAGGGATAAAGTTGGAGAGGAAGATTGGTGTATGGATGGTGGCAGATAGAAATGTGGATTATTGTATTTGGCTAGAAGTAGGATATTGTATTTAAATAGGAATATAATCAGAACTTTACCAGTAACGATTCCGGTAGTCTGACGATGGGCAGAGGTTCAGATTTTACTCTATCTCTGCATTATGGTCTCAGATCTCTGACTTTCAACAGCAACAAATATGCAAAACAAAACCAATTCTAACTCAAATGCCTTGATAAAAACCATAATCTTACCCCAAACCTAAATTAAAAACAATCCTACCAAAATACCCAAACCTAAACGTAAAGTAAAAAGAGAGAAAACTTTACAAGTCCTCTGATCTCTCTATTCACACCTTATGGATCTTTGTCTAGTGGTTTCAGTCATCTGACAGTGGCGGTAGGCTGGTGGTATCTCTCTTGCCTCTCAGGATATGAAATCTTCTTCTTCTTCTTCTTTTTTTTTTTTCCCTCTGCCCTTCAATCTGACTTAGTTTGTTCCTATCATTGTTTAGATTGGGCTTTTAATAGTGATGAAAAGGTTAAAAACCAAATGGTACACCGTTTTGTTTAAACCGTGTTTTATGGTATACGGAAAGGCACAATTTTTCAGTGTTTTTAAATGTAAACGTGATACAAATTTATATAGCCACATGACATAATAAAGAGCAGTCAACAAAAAGTCAAACGTTCACTTTTATATTATATATAAATGATTACACTACATTACTTTAAAATCACCCTGCGGGAAAGTCGAAAACAGACGTTGTACGTTACAGGAGTAATAACTATTTTTCATATATATATATTTCAAGTCTCAAAGCTTTGAGACCCCATCTCTTTCTTTAAAATTTAAGAAGCTGCATTTTAGTCCCTAAAAAATTTAGAAGGAACCAATTTCATCATTTTGTTCATCTGCCATTCAAAAAATTGCATATGTGGCATGTTAAAAAGCTGAAATGGCCTGGAATAAATTTAACAAAATAGGCGGAAAGAAAAACTTGATACCTTTTATATATTAACATATTTCAAGGAACAAATTTTCAACCCTTTAAGTTTGACAAACAAAAATTTAACTTGGGCCAAAGTTAGGAATTTAAGTGTGCATTTGGTTTAGCATTCTATTTAGCTTATTTGCTTATATACAGTTTTTTAAATCCTCACTTTTTTAGGTACAATTGTACTTCTACTCATTTTTAGCAAATCAAAATCAGAATCCAATCCAAACACACACATGTATATTTCAGTATAAATTATTACTATAAAATATAGTGTCACAAGAATACACTATATTTAAAGATGATCTCTATGTCATTTCCTGACAAGCGGATAGATTGCAGCAAAACTGGAAAGTTAAACGGCAGCGTGGGGCTGCTTCAGCTCCCGGTAGTGAAGGCTTCACAATTGATCTGTTTGACAATTCATTGTATGATCCAGCAGCTGTATTCCGTCCATCATCTCTATCTACTGTTCGTGTTGACCATGACTCGGCAGGCATGCTTTCAATAAATTTACCTCCCAATTCATACCGCTCTCTTCAATTTGGTTTTTCTGGTCCGCATACGGATGATTCTCTGAGGGAACCATTTAAAATGAAAACCAGTTCCACAAGGGAAAGTGAGAAAGAATCTGTAAGTGATGATGAGTGTGTTAAAGAAACACATTCACTCCTTCGTGAAGTTCATCAGGCAATCTTTGACGAGCAGGTCTTATTTCTTTTTCTGTTTTCTTGTCGATCTTTAATTTTACATTTCATTGTAACTTTTTTTGGTACTTTTATTTACACCTGGTTCGTCTTGTCCAGGTGTTTGATTTGGTGAGTCGTGAAGCATTTAACCCATCTTTAGGAGTCAATGTGACTGGCATACAAGAAAATTATTTACAGATGAGCATAGGTCAAGGAACCTCTGTATTCATATCTATTACTCCATCTAGTCAAGGAGATCAAGCAGTTGAAAGTTCAGGCACCCAAAATTTAGATAATGCAATTTTACCTTTGGATACATTGGATGGAGTGATGTTACCAGAGGAAGAACAGGATACCCCTAAGCAAAAGTGGGGGCTTCCCAATCGTGTTAGCTATGAGATATACCTACAACAGATTTTCCATGAACATGTTTTCCTAAGAGCAAAGGATAGACCCATTTACGCTGGTAATAGAATATCTGGTCAAGGGGCAAAGGATGGTTGTGGTCTGTTGGTTCATTTCTGTATGTCACTGTCTCATAGAATCTTTTCAAACAAAGTTCTAATGGAGCTGGATACTGTGGTATAGACCTATTTCTTCTTTGACATGAATTAAACGCAATCTTTTCCCTTAATAGAGTCTCAGTAAATTTTACTTGATATCTGTAGGTTTGCAGGGTCCCATATCTCCAGTTGATTTCTCATCCAACCTGGCATTCTCGGACATCTTCATGGACACTGTTTATGAAGGTTCCTCAGTCCATTCTTCATGCAGGCTGCCTAGCCCATACATCAAACAACCATCGTGTGAAGAATGTTATCAAGTCTCAGTTCCGGACTAAGGTGGTGGTAAATGATGATTGCATCAATGTAGAAGGGGAAGGTGCTCCTAATGTTGTTGGCCTGTTCAAAGGGAATTCAGAAGAAATTTCCTCTATGAACAGATATAATTGTGACTTGGCAGATCTTTCTGTGATAATTCTGCAACAGGTAGATTTTTACATTAGAGTTGGTGCATACATGTATGAATCTAGCGTAGGAGTAAATGCATGCAAGTGTATTGTATGTAAATATAGACATATAGTGACCATGCACTTCTCTTGTGTAGTTGGAATAATAGTGAATTTTTGGAACAGGTTGCAAGCCAGATTATTGGTTGGCTTCATGAGGAAGCTCTTTTGGTTGGAATAAAGGTGAATCGAGATTTTTTATGCTTATCCTTTGAGCTGGAGCAGGGCGAAACACTTAGCCTGGTGGCACATGTGGACCCAGAAGATACTCGAGGATGCATTTCCTGGTGGTTGGTTATGGATGATAGTTTCAATGAGGAGAGAGAGCTTCATATAGATATTGCTGATGGTGCATCAGAATATAAGAAGTTTTTAGGCCATTTGTCCCTAGATGTGTTGTACTCAACACTGATGGATTTGGTGAGCTTGTGCTGTGGAGGTGGTAGCCTATGACCTTCCACATCTTTTTCTTGACATTCAAAAACTGGAGAAGCTCCTTGTGGCTTCTTTAGGCGCCAGTTGTTGCATGTAATGTAATTTCAGCTTTATTTATTAATTTTTAGTTTAATTTCAGATTTGAAATCTCAACCAATTCAGAAGTCTTCGTAAACGACAGTCTGAGTATTGAGTACCTTTAGGACCACACCAATTCTACGACCATTTTCACAACTATCTTATGTGGTAGATTATATTTGACTGTTTATTACTTTCACATAAACTCATTATTATTTTTCCATCAATCATAATCAGTCATATTGGATAATTGTGATTTTAGAATTTTTCTTAGTTTACAAATCATTCATAATCTGGAAAAGGTCAGTGTAAACACAAGAAATGGATGTCGCTGACAGCAGAGATTGATGTGATATTTCTGGAACAATTGTTTACAACAAAACTTGCCAGAAAGAAGCTTAACAAAGAAACTTCATTCTTGGAAAAATATCAGGTCAGGTCACTTTCATTTCTATTCGGCCAATGAAAAGCTAAATACGTGGGAAATGAAAATGACTTCAAGATGAGGAACTTACTTTAGAAGACAACTCAAGAGATGAACATAATCGTGTAAGACGTGCTTGTTGTTGAACGCAGTCCAGACGCTAATTAAATATCAATTAATTATTATAAAATGTTAGTTTTTAGACAAATTGAGATAATCTGATCTGTAAAACCTTAATTAATGGGTGCAAAAGTGGAAAGCAATAGTTCATAATATTTTGGAAGTAATGTCATGGTGGGCATGATTGCCTGCCCCGCGAAGGGGGGGATACCTCACGGTCCTCACCTGGTTTTTGTCGTCGAATCCCTCAAGCCTATGTATCTTCATGGTTCCTTTTATTTTACTTTGCAGTTCCCATAAGTTGGGTACGGCTCATCTTTTTTTTTTTCCGCACCTAATCATCTTTGTTGGCACCAAATATTTTAAAGACAATCTTTACCACCTGACCCTTTTTTAAAAATATATTTTTTTATTTTATATATTTTACTTCTCTTCTAGACTGTAATTGCATTGTAAAGCATTATTATATGTCCGATTTGGTAAAAAGATTTTTGTTTTTTGTTTTTTTCTTTTTTTCTAAAACTTAACAATACTAGTTTTTTTTTTATTATATAAAAAAAACTAACTTTTAAATTTTTGTCTCACATTTAACATAAAGCTACAAAACAATATATATACTATATATTTTGTCTTATATTTAACGGATAAGCTATCAAAAAACTACAGGATACCAAGCAAATATTATATTATCAATATAACTTATAACATGGGAGAGGATTTGAATTTAGATGTCTCCGTTGTAAATACCAAGAAGTGCCATTTGAGCTACAAGGCATCTGGATATTACTGTTGTGTTTGACATTGGCTAAAAAGCTAGCTTTTTTTTACTATTTAAAGACTGTTTAGGAATAGCTTATTTAGCTGGAATTGAAATTTTTTTGCTGAAAGTACTGTAAATAAAGGTAAAAGTTAGCTGAAATAGTATAGTAGGACTCATTAATAGTACCAAAAAGTATAGTGAGATCCATAAATAGTAACAAAAATAAGCTAAATAGTAAAATAAGCTAGCAAAAATAATCAATGCCAAACGCACACTTAGCTTATTTGTGCTACTATTCATGTGTCTCATTGCACTTTTTGGTACTATTCATGAGTCCCATTGTACTATTTTAGTTACATTTTAGCTTTATCTACAATACTTTTAGCTTTATTTACAGTACTTTTAGCAAAAAAATTTCAGTTTCAACTAATGAAGCTATTTCCAAATGAACTCTATGTGTGTGTTTGGCATGGCTTAATTTTGCCAACTTATTTTACTATTCAGCTTATTTTTACTACTATTCATGGGTCCTACTGCACTTTTAGTACTATTCTTGGGTCCCACTGTACTATTTTAACTAAATTTTACTTTTATTTATAGTACTTTTAGCAAAAAAAATTCAGTTTCAGCTAATGAAGCTGTTTCCAAATGGACTCTACTTGTGTGCTTGGCATGACTTAATTTTGTCAGCTTATTTTTACTACTATTCATGGATTCTACTGCACTTTTAGTACTATTCATGGGTCCCACTGTACTATTTCAACTAACTTTTATTTTTATTTATAGTACTTTTAGTAAAAAGTTTTCAGTTTCAACAAAATAAACAGATTCCAAACAAGCCTACATATCAAAACTTATAAAATGTATTATAGACTTGTTAAATGTTAACCTCCACATTTCTACCTTGTCAAACAACTTTGACCTCTTAAACTGTGTTTAAATGAATTTATTTTTATTATTTTATTAAAAAAAACACAACAAACTTCGTAAAATATATTTATTCCTAAAAAATGAGATGTTTAAAAGCTTAAGGAAGAAAATTAAGTGACATGTTAAGGTAAGTAAAACAAATAAGCTCTATAATAAAATTTGCTAATCCATATCTAAGCATGATTTAGCTATATAATAGCTATCTAAATAAAGGGTTTCAATCATGTCAACGCCAATCAATAATATTATTTTGGATAGGATAGAACTTATCCAACTTAATAATTTAACTCTTTTAAAGGAAACATTCCCTCTTTTAATGCAGCTTGAGCTGGAAATAATCCAGAGAGTTGAGCAAGCACTCCTCAATTCCCACCAAATGCCCTGCTTGCTCATAAAAAATAAGCTATAAAAGCACAACATCAGATAGTTGCCTTGAAAACTTAGCAAAAAGGTCTAAAATTCTAATGACAAATAATGTACCAAAAACCATTTTAAAGTTCAAACACCTGGCAAAGTTGCGTGACATGAGCCATCAAATATCACATTTTTTTTTTCTCTTTGTTCTTAGAAAAAGTTAGAAAAAAAAAAAAAAATCAAATTTGGAGGCTAATAAAAAACACAATTCATTTTAAATATCACATTTTTGACACGTTCTTATCATTGACTATTTTGGTTTTAGCCACCACCACCACCAAGCAAACAAATATCTATAGCTAATTATCACCAAAAAGAAAAAAAGAAAAAAAAGTTTAAAAAATAAAAACAAAATTGTAATAGTAAATTCTTTAATGGTTGAATAAGAGATCTAAGATTCAATTTCTGCCAACACAACAAAAACTATCATTCGTTATAAGTTAAAATTCTCAAAAAAAATAATAATAATAAAAATGTTAAAAATGAATATTAAATAGAAGATTCGAAATCACACACATTCCTTACAAGAAACGAATCATCAGTTGCACACACATACTCCCAACTTCTTATAAAAAAAAAAAAAACTTTTTAATTATAAGCCGAACATTCCGTCACACAGATCCCTCTCGTCACCTTACAAGACAAATACAAACACACTCTTTGTTTCTCATCATTAATTTACCAGATTACCCTTCATAGCTTTCATTTAATTACAGTGTTACACTTTTTTTTTTTTAATAAAAATATATTGGTTTGGTTTCTTCTTATTACTACTCCTACTTTCTTTGCATTGATCACTGGGAATTTGAAGAAACCGAAGGGTTTGCTATGTGGGAATTGAAGAGACTCTGATATCTTATCCGTTTAGAATGTGGGTTTGAAGCATCAGAAGCATTCATCTACTTTGGTAGAGTACGTGGGACTCTCTATAACGGGTTTGTCTCTTTTGTTTTCAAATTCTTGTTCTGGGTCTTTGATTCTCTGTATTGAATATATTCTTGATAAGGGTTTTGAGAAAAATTGGATTTTGGATTGGGGTTTTGGAGGCTGGGAGTTTTTTATTTTATTTTAAATTCCATTGTGGTTTTTTGAATTGATTAGTTTGTGGGGTTTTGATTTGATGTGGTGTTTGGGAATTTGGTATTGGAGACGTGAAGTTTGTTGCAATTTTTTTTGTGGTTTATGCATTCAGTTCTTAGAGATTATAGTAGATTTTGAAACCTGATATTCATTGGAGTTATTAAGAGTAGTGAAGTAGTGAACATACATATGCTGGATTTTTGAAATTGGATTTCATAAGTGGGTTTTGGAACTGGAGAGATTCTGTGGGGAGATTGTTGCTTTTGGTTTTCTTGTACTAGATTCCTGAGGAATTGAATTCATCTGTGAGTTTGGAGATAGGAGAGGTTTTGTTGATTCTGGGGGAAGGTTCTTGTGTTGCATGCTGTTTTTTCTAGTTGGCGTTAGTTTGTGTCACTATGTCAGGCGGGACCCCAACTGGGGGTGGATATATGAGGCAGAGGCACAGCCAGGGGTATGCCTCGAGTGGTGATGACCTTGAGGATGATGCATGCTCGAGGACACGTCCTACATCACCTTCAGTTCCAAGAAACCGGACGTGGATTGAGATTTTGGAGAATTTCCTTTGGCTTGCTTCAGCAGTCTTTATTATATACTATGGTGATCGGCGCTCCAATTTGATATATCTCTTGTTGCATGATGGCCGAATCAGAAGGTAATCGTTTTTGCCTAAATATTATTATTATTTTTAGTTTGAATCCACATTAATGGTTTGGTTGTTTGGTTATGTTGTATTTCTTTAATGTCATTTTTTTTATTGCTTGAGAGACTAGGTATCATCTGGCTGTTTTGTTAAATCTTATTGAACTTTTGCATTTGGATCGTACAATGTGTCATTCAATTAGTTTCAAAATGTTTTGGAAATATAATGAATTGCAATTGAAATGGTGTAAAATATGGAATGGCATGGAAAACACTTGAAAAAAGGTATTTAGATTTTATTAGTCACTATGAAAATTGAAATGTGGATGTGAGTATGCTTGTCAAGTTTGGGTGTATGCCTAGCTTCGAGATTCATTTAATTCCCAATTGACCAATTCTTAGGCCAAGGCAACAAGGCTGAATTAATATGTATGCATCCAATTAAGAAGTTGTATAACTGGCTGGATACTCAGATTCAGTTTGTTAGTTTCCATTTGGTTATTGAATGCCCTGTAGATTTGTTGTTTGGGGCGGGGTTGGAGTAGACTGTGTGTATCTATAGGAGTCTTTTTTATATCATTATTGGTTTATTTATGTTTAATCTAAACTATATATGCAATACTGTGGCTCTAATTGGATTTTGAAGTCTATTTTATATCAGAAGTATTTGCTATATAAAATATTAGTAGTTGATAGTGTTAGGGTATGAAAATATCAGAATACAAGTACTGTTTTACTTATAATAGACTCGATTGGCTCTGGTAATTTAGTCTTTGCACAATCGTGATATCATTATAACTATGGCATGTAGCTCTGGACAGGTGCTTCCAATAATCGGGTTATTGTTAACTTTATCTACGGTGAAGTTTTGATTATGGGAAGCTTACTTAAGGCCCAATTTTAGGTAAAAATTCGCATACAATTGCATGAGTTCTAGTTGTCTTGAAGTTGTATTTGTTATGATTATTAGTCAATTGATATGTTAGGATTACGCCTAGAGGCTTGTTTAAAACCAATGACTACCTCTGGGATTTTTGAGGCCTACACTGTAAAGTTTAAAAAATGAGGAACTTTATGGTTCATAGCAGCCCTCAAGGCCTGGATTCT
Source organism: Quercus lobata (assembly GCF_001633185.2). Classification (NCBI taxonomy): domain Eukaryota; kingdom Viridiplantae; phylum Streptophyta; class Magnoliopsida; order Fagales; family Fagaceae; genus Quercus; species Quercus lobata. The sequence goes on from NC_044905.1 coordinate 87,926,150, forward strand.
GACTTATCAATGAAGTTTGTAAATTGTACAGTACATGGATACTATTTAGGGACTGTTTCAAAATCATTACGTCCATGCAATTTTTATATTGTATATTTTAAGTTTTTTTAATGGCTCTATTTCCCAAATTATGTTCATACTAGCATCTCTCTCCCCTAATAATTTGAATGATTTTGCAATTAATATTTGCTTTTCAGAATAAATGGTGGGCTCATAAGGCTCAGATCTCACGTCCAAACGGATGAGAGCTCATACATTCTATACATCTTTACTGGATTGAGTTTGTATGGCCAAGAGCTTTGTAGCTCAGTTGCATTGCTTGGTCTCCTTTATAAGGAGAATCAAGGTTCAAATCCCCCTCCCCCACTTGTAACAATTGTCAAAAAGTTTGTTTTGGACAAATTATTGAATAACCCATGGCTGCATAAGTAGCCTTCTATAATGGGTTGAAGCGCCACTAGGCTGTAAGGCCATTGCTGAGATAGTAGTATTTATTAATGAGCATGGTTTGGCTTCTGTTGTCTGTGATCTTATATGTACTTTATTTCTCTTGCAGAACACCTTTATACCTTGGGATGTTGGGTGTCGGTTTGAATGTTCTCATCTTCGTTTATTCAAGTATGTCAATTTGGAGTGTCAGGAGGTTTGATGAAAAATGGGAACTGACAAGTATATCTGTTTTGCCATTCGTTACCCTTCTTGGACTCGTCTCCTTTTGCTTGTAAGAGGAACCATTGTGCTTAATTTTTTTAAACTTATCTGGTTAACTTATGTGCTTCAAAATACTCCTGTTTTGCTGAGTTTTTCTATTGCAGGTTGTGTTTTGCTTTGTGGCCAATATGGAGTTTCCTGAGCCTTCCTCTTCTGGTATATGACTATGCTTTTGGTTGTGCATGCCTTTTTATGCAATATTTTACATTGGTGGTCACTGTCTAATTATTCTTCATTGCTGCAGTTCACACTCTTTATGGCCGGCATGGTTATATTCCCCCAAATTTTGATTGGGACATTCAGGCCACAATACGATATGTTCCGTATAGATTAAGCCTCCTGGGATGCATGCGATAAAGAATACTGACATAGACGAAGAGTTGCTAACTCAAACACGGGTAATTGGTAGCAGGGATTAAAGGTTGAAATTTTGTCCTCCATTATGTGAAGCATTCCAGCCCATGTTGGCCATATTGGTGCTACCGATGATTAAGCTGGTTGTTTTTTAATCAGTCGGCTTTTATTTTACACGGCAACCGGACCCTGATGATTGATACATGATGATGGTACAACCTCATCAACTTTTCTTATACACCCAGAGCTAAATGTCTCATTGAAATGAAATTAGTTTTCTGCTGAGTCGATACCCATCGCCTAGTCTTCTTCAGTTCTTTCAGATCAATTTTTTTAGTATCGATTTGCATCTTTGTTCTCTGATGCTTTGAGTTTGTTCAGAACTCATCTTTGGAATAGGAGGCTGTGATTTCATTGTAGTTATAAAATCGAGTTTTCATTGTTAATAAGTTGTTGACTTACTGGGGTCCCTCTAGTCTCAAGGTGGTGTCATTTTTTGTTGAACCATTTGCCTAAATAGGTTGAATCTTGAGATTTTAAAAGCTAACTCGATTGAAAATTGAAGAAACAGAACCCAAATGCCTACTAATGAATCAGTGGTCCTTTTTATCTTGTTTCTTTTTTGGGTAGTTGGTGCATGGATTCAGTTTGGGTCAGAATTGGGATATCTTTTCAACTTACTCCAACTTCTTAAGATGAGAAATTTTCAACCCAACTCAAAACGTACTTTGTTTTTCCTTGCCCCATTTTCACATAGGAAGCAATTGTGAATTTTCTTTCACGTGTATGGACACATATGAACATGCAGAATGAATATACACGCACACACACCTTTCAGCGACTTTATTAGCAGACTTTGACTTGTGGCTTTGGACGTTGTGTTCATGTGGCTGTGGCATAGACTGATAGCAGATCATTAATTAAGAATATGACATCTTAGAAAAATCAGCAATGAATATCTCCTCTTTGTTCTTCCAAGCCCCCCGTGTTCTTTGGGCAGAAAAAAATACTGGTCGAGATAATTGGAATAACCCAAAAAAAAAAAAAAAAAAAAAAAAAAAAAAAGAGGATGAAAATTGTTATCCTTTCGTTTTCTATCATCCCTAAAAATCACTTGTAGGTTCTAGATAATGACTCTTTCGTTTTCTATAATCCTTTAAAATTACTTGTAGAGACTAAATAATGATGCAAAAGACGCTAAAGCAAAGAAATCTAAAATTGGAGTTGTTGGGAGTATGCTGAGATCAGCAATAAAAGGATCATTGCATGGAAGATTGGAATTTGAATTTGCACTACACGACTATAATCTTCGATCAAGACTTCTTTTATTCCTGTTAGTTTTGTACTTAATTAGCATTATCTGATTCTTCCGTAGAGAAATATTAGGGTTCAAATCCCTCACATCAAGCACATTACCAATCCTTTGCAAATTCGTTGATGCTCTCAAGACTAAAGAGATGATTGTCATGTTGCTTATTTGACTTTGAATAGATTGATATGACAGTTTTTGGAGTTTTTAACTTAGAATTAAGTAATTGACCGTTAATATGGCTTCCACTAGGTTTCTATGATTCTTAATGCCTTCGACACGCTTTGGTCCCCCATTTTTTTTTTTTTTTTTTGGCTAGAACATTGAAAATTAGTAATTACTGCTAACTTAATTGGACTCCTATTCTTTTCAAGGAGAAGAAGGAGAAAATTCCCACCAAGGTAAGGTTGGCTAATCCTTGATTTATATCCACCACTTTTCTTTGTTTATGTGGGTTTACCAATATAAGTATGTGCATGACAAAGTTTAATGTGAACCCCACTGCAACGACTTTCTTAATCCTCAACCATGCCTTGTCCCCTAAGTTGGGAATGACATCTTTCAACATACCACCCCCCTCAAAAAAGAAAAAGTAGCCTAATCATTTTAGTCTTAGTGCTCAGAATAATTTGTAAGTTTGCATGAAATTATTGCAACACACACTGAATTTCTGATGTGTGATAGCAAAAGACTGTTCAAGATATTGAGGCGCCGAAAAAAGAAGAAATTAGAGCATGGGTATTGGTGGTACCAAAAATTTAGTAATTTTGTACTATAAAAAATTACTTTATCTATTTTATCATGTCATTTTACAAAACACCCAACATCAATAGTTTTATTTTAGCTTTCAATATAATAAAATAATATATCCACAGTGTAAACACAATAAATAATCTGATCTACAGTGTAAACATGATAATTTTTTTTTTCTTTTTTTTTAACATTTGAGCTACAGTACATCAGCAAAGATAGCTGTGCACTATAGCTCAACAACAAAAAATTATTGCTTTGGCTCCACCAATGCAACCCCAATTTTGTAGTTTATGGTGTTAAAAATAGCAATTTAACATTTTAGCACTATTAATACTAATGCTCAATTCATGTACTAGGATGGAGCATTATTTTATTTTATTTTTTTGATTTGATTTGATTTGGTATGGAGCATTAATTGATTATGACTAATTGAGCTTCAAATTTGAACCAACTTGTTTATCTCAAACCGCTTGTTTGTCCAATATACAGAGGATTGAATGGAAGCAAAAGATTGATGACTTTTAGGGAGAAAAGGATGACATTGAATTTAGGCAGCATTTTGAAGTATATTCATATTCACACATGAGCCTTACGTAAGCTAGTATTCTTAAGTTCCTAAAGTAGTGTTATAAAAAAAAATAAAAAAAGTTCCTAAAGTAGTGAATGGACAAAATTTAGTTAGGATTGCCATACATGATACATCAATCAATTCAAATGTGTCTTGACCACAAAACAGGCTCTCATTTTTCTTCAGTCAGTTTAACACATGAAAAGCTTTGGTCATTGCTCACTAATAATTTTCTGCTCTCTTCTTTTGCATCATTGGGGATTATTTTTAAGTGTGTATTATTATTATTATGATAACGCCATGCAAAGCAGGTGGTCAAGTAGTTCAGGTAGACACCAATTATAAAAGTACTCTCAAAGTTTTCCTCCTTAAATAGGATAATGAGGAAGTGCCGCTCAGATTGGTTTATATTAACATAGTATTAATCTACTGGCCAATCTGCCTAAGACTTTTGTAATTTGCGGAATAAAACTTATTAAAGAACCGGTAGTGGGTCCGTTTCAATTACATCATCTGATATTCGTCTGATTGGTTTTTTTGAATTATTGTTCAGAATTGGAATTAACAAAGAAAAAGAAAATGTCTTGATCCCTACAGATTTATATCATAATAAGCAGACAAAAGAGTTTGGACAGATAGTTACTTAGGACTTGCCCAGTTGGGATGACTTTTGGAGTGGAAAATCTTTACACAAGAGATGGGATTCGTAGAAGTAAAAAGAGAAAGCCCACCTCTTGGGGAAAAAAAACGTATTCTTTTTTTTTTCTTTGTTTTGTTTTTTCCCTTTTTTCTTCTGGTAAAAAGAGTCCATTTTGTTTTTCTGAACATGAATTTCACACATGCCCCAAAAAAAAGTCCATTATGTTGAATTTCACACTTGCCACCCCTTAAGAAAAAAACTGACAATAAAACAAGCAATAAGAAACTATGGAGGACTTGGCAAACACAGTGGACTTTATTTGAAATGCTACTAGAAGATTAGCATATTCTAGACTTCTGAAAAAGCTTCCCTCTCTTGTAGAGGTCAGTTGGAGCACTAAAAATACCCAATTTTCAAACCTAATTTTTCCTAACCACAAAAGTTAAACTTGAGGGCAAATGCCTCATTAACCCAAATATATTCTCTCACAACAAGGAGATAGAATTTCCAAATTTTCCTGATTGAGAGGGTGATTTGTATTCGTGATAATTAAATTCAAGTTAGGTGTGGGAGTCATAATACCATTCCCATATGCAATCATTAAGAGATTTTTTTTTGTAACTCATAAGTCCTATTCAATTAATATCAATTTGTAATTATCCATAGTTTCATACATAAAGATGTGGGGAAGAAACAGATTTCATCAGTGCATTAATTAAAAGCCTCTAAACTGCAGTCAAAACATGACCCATGATTCAGTCAAGCAAATAAATCTATCCTAATAACAGTCAATTTATTTGACCTTGGAGGCATGATTTTTTTAGCTTTGATACTTAAGTTAACCAAAAAATCTACAAAACTACAATTTAATCATACACATTCCACATATAATGTTCCATCAATTTCCATACCCCTCTTCAAAATGGAAGAATACAATATAGACAGTGCCTTGTTAAAGGTTTTTTTGTTTTTTTTTTTTTGACTTGCTTTAAAGTTAATTGAGCTACAACCGTTTATGTAAAATGATGAAGTTTTGTTGCAATTTGACTATTCAATATGCCAAGTGAAAATTACAAATTCAATACTTAATTTTTATTAGAGAATAAAGGTTTTCTTTTTTGGGTTCAAAAAAGATTTACTCTCATACTTTATAGATTGTCGAATGATTTTTTTTTTTAAGAGCGATTGTTGAATGATTTAAACCTATGAATAATATGATTATTATATGTCAAAAAAATTATTAAATCCCTCATGCCTCAATTATGAGATGCCGCCTTATCATAATTTTTTCCAAAAATAATATAAAGAAATATAGAATACATTATTATAATATAATCACACACCACCCATGGCGCATTTTTATTCATCAGGAAAAGATGAGAGGCCAACTTTATCAAAAACCAAAGGATAAATGATATGTTTACAATATTTTTACAACAAATTATAAATAGTAAGTTATTATTAGTTGTTATTGTTGAAATAAAAAAGTAATCTAAGTGTTAAATTCAAATTTGAACCAATAATAACTAACCACCTATAATTTATTGTGAAAATTTTATAAAAATATTGTGAATATAATAACTCTCAAACTAAAAATATCCTTTGCGGAGTGGGTTAACACACACTATAGAAAAGTCTTTTACAATTAATAAGAGTATTTGGTAGAGCTGTGGAGATGTGGGCCATTATTATTTTATTTTCTTTATTTAAATCTTTTTTCTACATAATACTTTTTACATATTATTATTATGAAAGAAAAAGATAAAGTCTCACTCTCCATTTTTTAGAGTTTTGTTTTAAGTCTGACCCTGTTTAAAAGGTCCTCAATAAATGAAAGAAACAACAGCTATATTCCAATCTCCAAGTTGTGATATTTTTTTATATGCTTGTTTATGTTTTCTGCAGAAAAACAAAACAACCACCAAAATGTCATCTTTCAAAAAAAAAAGCACACGCTTTCCTCTCTTCCTTTAATGGTTTAGGTTTGCTTTTCTCACTCTCTCTCTCTTCTTGAACACACTCTTGTGCTTGGTAGGTTGTGCCGTTGAAGTGATGGGCCCAAAACTCCACTGAAGATTTAATGGTGAGAGGGGTCTCTATCCATCTTTCAGTGCTCTCTCTCTTTGCCCCCATTTTCCTACTGTCTCGCATTTGGGTTTTTTTTTTTTCTTTTCTCTTTGAAAAGATAAGATCTTGGGGTTTTATATTCTCTGTCTGAAGGCTATGGGAGCTGACTTCCCGAGGCTTTGGCACATGCTTTTCTGATTTTTGGACATGGGTTTTGGAGATAATGTGGTAATGATGTTGAGTTTGTGTGTTTTGTTGGTCAACTTTGGTTGACTTTGGTTTATGGGGTTTGCTTCTTCAATGCGTTCAGCTTCTGATTCTCTCCTTTGGTTGGGTTTTGAGCTGTCTGCGACTTCTATTGAGCTTTGCGTTTGATTCTGGAGGTGGGTTTTGGAGGATTCAGAGGTTAACTTTACTGGATAATTAAAGAGTGGATTTTATGTTCATGTCTTGAAGGTAGAGTTTGGAGTTTGGACCTGAAAAGTGATAGTTGGGTTTTGTGTTGAGTTATGCATTTGTTACGTCTGTGTCTTAAGTTTATGATGATTGAGAGATAGGTACTTGATTTTGGAGGCGGGGTTCTGATAAATCTGGTGTTGGCAAGTCCTTCAAAGAGGAGAAATGGACAGAATGATTCAACCTCCTTTGGTAAATTGTTTATCTACCTCACTTCTAACTTTTACTGCTCTATTTTGCATCGAATTCCATATTCTTCTTCTTTTGTTTTGGTTTTGTTTTGTGATGGAATCTAATGCTAAGTTTGACTATCCTTTGTATAGTTTTTACTCTTTGAAACAGTTATGTTATCATGTTTGTGTGTAAGTTTGTGTTGCTTGATGTTCCTGTTGAATTTTGTTCTTCAATTCTGATTTGGTTGCTGAGCTGCTTGAAGAATCTCAAATGGGGCTACTTTTAGCTTTAAATGCTTTTCAAAAATTGGAGAATGCACTTTCTCTGAATGAAGTTACTTCTTGTACAATAATCATGAACCCCTTTATTCTTTTTTTTCCCTGGAGTTGGATAGAGATGGGGTATTCTAGCTGCACTTCTTAATGTGGGAAATAATGTTGCATACCTGGTAGGGAATGGATTGTTATTATTATTTATTTAGCGTGAAGCTAATGATATTGGGGAATGCTTGTGATGTCACACAAACAAAAGTGGTTCTTTGGAAAAGAAATTAATATATAAATGGTATAATGGGTTGATTCTAAATGCAACCTGAGAGCCCTTACTACCCCATCATCAGTCATTATCCTCCTCATGGCTGTGCCTGGCCATAAAAAGTAAACAATGCTTTCTTGTCTTGAATTCTTTAAATTGGCAGACACTAGATGTCTTGACTCTTGAAGTTGAAAACTCAAGAAAAAAAGTAAAATACATGATCCATTGTGTCCTTTCGCTCCATTTATGGAACTAAAGGTGAGGATGGTAGAGGTAGGAACAGTGAAACGCATTGATATCATTGGCAAATTCAAAGCCTATTTATTATTTCAGTTTTCTCTCATTGCTCCATTATGTGTTTAGTGAACAACTTCTACTTCAGCGGATAAGGTATTTACTAATTTAGTCCTCTAAGTTTGAGGCTTGAAGTTCTTAAGTTGGCATGATATTCTCGACAATCTTTGCCCAGTTACAAGCCTCATCCCATAACCTCCTTTTAAAAATATATATATATATATATTATTAAAAAAAATCCTTATGACTTATCCAATAAGTTTCAGATGTCTTTTAAGTGCCGTTTTATCTCATTAATCATGTTAGACTAAATGCAAAAGTAACATATAGTTTGATCTCTGTGTAAAATTTATTTTTCTTTCCCAAAAAGGAAAAAACAAAGAAAGGTGCCTCCATTAAACATTTCTATACAAAATAAAAATATTAATAGGAACTGAAACTTTCAAATTTAGCAATGTTAAGCAAAATATGTTATTCTAAATCTTTTGTACTCAAACTAGAAAATTAGGAGCTTGCTGACATCAGTTGATCATCTTGTTCTTTATCAGAAGACTAAGTGACATAATGATGCGTCAAGCTTATGTTTAGTTAAGGGAAAATGGTAAAATATCATGTTGAGTTTCCAGTTTCCCATCATTGTTCAGACAAAGCAGCTAGCGAGAATTTTAATTATTTATGCATGTACTTTGCAGGTTGATACAACAGCATGTCTATGTAGAGTAGATGCAGGCCTCAAAACTGTTGCAGGAGCAAAAAAATATGTTCCAGGGTCAAAGCTCTGTCTTCAGCCTGACATTAAACCATCCATTCATCCAACAAGGAGCAAGCCATCACGCGGTGACAGGAGCCGAAACCAATCCCCTCTGCTTCCAGGACTACCTGATGATCTTGCTATTGCCTGCCTAATTCGGGTCCCAAGGGTTGAGCATCGCAAACTCAGGCTGGTCTGCAAAAGATGGTATCGTCTTTTGGCAGGAAACTTCTTTTACTCACTCCGCAAGAGCCTTGGAATTGCAGAAGAATGGATATATGTCATTAAGAGAGACCGAGATGGGAAAATATCATGGCATGCCTTTGATCCTATATACCAGCTTTGGCAGCCCCTCCCTCCTGTGCCTAAGGAATATTCTGAAGCCCTTGGGTTTGGTTGTGCTGTTCTAAGCGGCTGTCACCTCTATTTGTTTGGTGGCAAAGACCCACTAAAGGGATCAATGAGACGAGTTATTTTTTATAGTGCCAGGACAAATAAATGGCACCGTGCCCCGGATATGCTTCGTCGGCGACATTTCTTTGGCTCATGTGTCATAAACAATTGCTTGTATGTAGCAGGTGGAGAGAATGAGGGTGTGCACCGGTCCTTGAGATCAGCTGAAGTCTATGACCCTAACAAGAATCGGTGGTCCTTTATTGCGGATATGAGCACTGCAATGTTGCCCTTTATTGGGGTTGTCTATGAGGGCAAGTGGTTTTTGAAGGGGCTTGGTTCTCATAGACAGGTTCTAAGTGAGGTATACCAACCAGAAACTGACAGCTGGGACCCTGTTTATGATGGAATGGTTACAGGCTGGAGGAACCCAAGTACTTCCCTTAACGGGCACCTTTATGCTTTGGACTGTAAGGATGGCTGCAAACTTAGGGTCTATGATGAAGAAACTGATTCCTGGAGCAAGCATATTGACAGTAAAATGCATTTGGGGAATTCTAGGGCTTTGGAGGCAGCTGCTCTTCTTCCCCTTAATGGAAAATTGTGTATCATAAGAAATAATATGAGCATTTCTCTGGTTGATGTTTCAAAAACAGAAGATGCAAGGGGGCCGACAGCTGAACATTTATGGGAAACTATAGCGGGGAAAGGACAGTTCAAAACTATGGTCACAAATCTCTTGTCCAGCCTTGCAGGCAGGAGCCGCCTGAAAAGTCACATTGTGCATTGCCAGGTTCTTCAAGCTTAGGGCTGTATATCAGAACCACAGGTGCTCTGAACTTTTTGATGTCTCTGTATTTTATGGGCTATAACGTGCACAGAAAGCTAAAACCTTGCCTAATTCGTTGTTGTCGATGCACATAGATCTGTTGTTGTAGGTTCATATTGAAAGTAGAAATCATGTTTACCATGAGGGGTTCTAGATGGATGAGGATGTTTGTTTTGCTAGACTTTTTAGTATTACAATATATATATAATATAATACACAGTTGTTTAGATGTTGAAAAGTGAAGACCCATTTCTGACTAACTAGGTATGTTTCTTGCTATTGTTATAGATCTAGTTTTTAAAGGGGTAAAATGCATTGACAGCCTTTGAACGTTTATCTAGTTGCACTAACTTCTTTAGACTAATTAAAACGATTGAAAAGTAGCAAATAGCCCCATCATCCTGTCTGCATTCCTTCCAAATTGATAGCTAAAGTTACTATGTGCTAGCCATGTGGCCAGCAGAAGCTTGAACAGTTAATGATTTACATGTGCGAAACTCAGCAATTAATCAAGTTGAACAGGGCTCATACTCGGCTTGGCCAACCCTACTTATTCAAATATACCATATTTCCTAACATTTACCGTGTCCTGTTAACCATTCCAGTTACTTAGGCTTAAAAACAAATATGTTCTGTAATCTTGACTACCCAATGCTGTACTCCAAATTCCAAAGCAATATGATTTCTGCAGATTGTTCTGTGGAGTCAAATGTCTGGCTTACCCCCCTCATTAGTTCCGTAGATTAATCAGAAGTACCTAAACTATCAAGAATCCTAACCTGAGAAGCATAAGAAATAGAATTTGAATAAAGATAATCTCCATGCACATTTTGAGCTAGATTTTGTAGAAATTTATTCTTTAATTCTTCGGATTCATGCAGATAATTAATTTAGTCAATAGTACTGAATATCATATTCAAATTTTTTTCTTATTGGCTTTTGAGTATCCGATCAGAGACAATTTAGCAACATTTAAAACGTTTCTGCTTATTGAAATTAGTCTATATCCATATCTTATTTATCCTCACTTCCATGTAGTATTAGGATATTGCATAACTTCTTTTTTTTTCTTTTTCTTTTTTGAGAAACAACATTGCATAACTTTCTTGATACATGCTATCAGATTACTGTTTTGAAACCAGAGTTATTAAAAATAAAGAAAACAAATGTGGTTATTCAATAGAAGTCCTAGGACATAGATGATTGCCTGAATCTAAGACTATCTTATTACAGAGAGGATGCATGTGATATCTTGTCCTGGCTTTGCAATTGAATAATTATGCTCTTTCTACTAAGGACTAATGGTCCATTTGGGTAGTGCGGCTGCGTCCGCGTTTGGCAAGTTTTGGGCGTTTTTTTTTTTTTTTAAAGTCCAACGCGTTATACACTGTTCATTGGTCATGAACAGTGATTTTAAGCCAATGAACAGTGCTGAACAGTAATAAACAAATATATATATATATATATATATATTTATTGTTTTCAGTTTTCAGTTTTTAATTTTCAGCAAAATAAGTTGTATTTTCCAAACGTACACTAATTATCATGGGTAGATTAAAGAATTTAAGTTTAGTCTTGAATTATATCCTTTTACGGTTTACCTTTTCTTGCACAAGAATAATATATTTTCATTCTTAGTTAAAAAAGTTAAAAGTTTCATTCGTTTAAATGCTTATTCTTAGGTAGTTTCTGTGAGGAATTCTGAATTCTCAGAAGCAGCTCACCAATGTTTTCTATCTATCCTTTTTCATTGTCTTGCATAAACACTACTTTAACCAAGACCAAATAAAACCTTCAAACCCAAACCGAACCATGAAAGGTCAGCAAATCAAACCCAGCATATGTTGTTTCACTTTTGAAAAGACATTATTAGAAATATAGTACTAAACAAATTTTTTGCCTTATGAGTACTTTAAATACATGTTTTCACAATTTTCACATCATTTTGAACAACAATACTCAAACACTTTTACCAAACAGACCCCTAAGCACCCAAACCGATCTTCAATCTCGACAACGCCCAGAACAAAAAGAAAAACCTAGATCGAAAAGACCCATATTGGAAAGAAAAACCTAGATCAAGGCTATCCAAATTGAAAAAAAAAAAAAAAAAAAAAAAAAAAAAAAAAAAAAAAAAAAAAAAAAAAACCGACTTTGACTTTGCACATTAATCCCAACACTAAATCTCTTTGGTTTCTAGCCGATTTTGGAGTGTTAGAAAAAGGGAGAGAAGGCAATGGAAAGTGAGAGCAAGAGGAGAGAGACAAATCTATATATCTATGTATATAATAATAAGTAAAGTTGAGAGAAAATCCAATTAGATTTCAAATTGGAATTCAATTAAAGTCTAATTTTTCACCATGTATCCCATTTAATCTAAGTTTTAAAATTTTTGTGCTAAGTGTGTTAATTCAATGTAAAAATTGGATTTCAATTAAAGTTTAATTTTGTGAAGTGTCTTATCTAATTTAAGTTTTTTTAATTTTTGTATCAAATGAATTAATTTAATGTAAAAAATGAGGAGTCCAATATAAGTAAAACATATAAAAAAAATCATAATCTTTGAATGATTTTATATTTATGAGTTTTTTTTTTTTTTTTTTTTGGTAGAACTAAAAACAATTCAAGTTTATAAATCATCTATATATATATATATATAAGTAAAGTTGAGAGAAAATTCAATTAGATTTTAAATCGAAATCCAATTAGAGTCTAATTTTGCGCCACTTTTCCCATTTAATCAAAAATTTAAAATTTTTGAACCAAGTTAGTTCAATGTAAAAATTAGATTTTAATTAGAATTTAATTTTACGGCACGTATTCCCTTTAATCGAAATTTTTTAATTTTTGTACCAAATGAGTTAATTTATAGTAGAAAATGATGAGTCCAATATAAATAAATCATAAAAACTTAATCATATATCTAACACTATATATAAAATTAGAAGAAGAGAGAGTTTGAATAATTTTATATTTATGAATCTTTTTTTTATAACTAAAAACAATTCATTTGGCACAAAAATTATATATATATATATATATATATATTAATAGGTAAAGTTTGGAGAAAATCCAATTAGATTCTATAATTGAAGTCCAATTATTTTTAGAGAAAGTTTTATTTCTTAATTTTAAAATCAAATATGGGATCATATCATAAATATTCGTTCAAGTGAATTATTGTATACAAAAACTAAAGAGTCTAGAATTAATAAATATAAAAATATTTTAAAAATGAACAATTTATATTTTCTACCTAATAACATTCTTACAAAACTTTTTAAAGAGTTAAAAAAAATATAAAAAAAAGACTGTAAATAATATTTAAATTATATATGTAAGATTATTATACTTAGTGTAAGGGCCTTGATTACAGCCCAAGCCCAAGGTATATGTGACCTTGGCCCAATGAGCCAGTACAATAAATTTGTAGAGAGTGGGTTGAAGAATTAGGTCCTAATGAATTTGACAACGACTAGTATGGATTTGGGAGGTGATCAAGTAAGAACAAAGGAAATAAAATTAACGAACTCACTATCCGAGAAGGTCACTGTAGGGCCCAGCAATTCGTGGACCAGGCCCATTTGCCCTTAGAAAGTCCGAGGGCCCAATCCGAGGAGAACTGTGGCCCAAGCTCCATGACGCCGAGTACGGACCAATTTTTGGGAGGCAGCCGAGGACAGTCTAGTCCTCGGCAGGCCCATAATCCGCCCAGAATAAAGGGATAAATTCGTAAGGAAATCCAAAATACCTTGGGGCGATTACCCTAAATACCCTTCTGGATAAGGCCCAATGCCTGGCAGAACCGTACTCTACAGCTTTATCAAGTCATCCCCAACAATTCCGGGATTAGACTGATGGGACCAATGTCAGTATTTGTAAAGACTGACCCTACACGTGGACGAAGGACATCGAACGCACACTAGTATAAAAGGAGAAGTAAGTGAATCTAGCAGGGGGAGGCAAAAAAGGGAGACTTCATGAGGAAGATCGCCGGAACGATCCATGCACAGAACAGAGAAAGTCCTCCGTTGGACAGCCGGAAAGGACCACAAGGGCCCTCGGATCAAGTCCGAGGATCCCATTCTCAGAAGTGGCAGTATGGCGGGGCTTTAAACGTTTAGGCCCAGTCCATTTTCCACAGGGATCTTTCTGAAATCCAGACCGGACCATCCCCCCGTGACCAAGCCCAAGCTTTTCAAGCCCACTCTCTACAAATCGTATTGTGAGGGATCTCTCCCGCGTGAACCCTAAGATGTCACTGGGCCGCGCAGGAATCGTGTCCCTACAATTGGCGCCGTCTGTGGGAAGCATGCGCGCTTGGCGCAGGTGGCGGTGGAGTCAACTCTCTACTAAGCAAAAATCCACGGAGCTTCCTCCGTCTCCTTTGACGTGCAGCTGTTGTTCCGACATAAACTTCTGCTAGGGGCTACTCCTTGCAGCGCCCATGGCGTGGGCAGCCCTAGGGGCTCTTGGCCTCAAGCCGGCTCTCCCCGCCCTGATCTAGGGGCTTACATCCGAAAAACAAATCAAAAGTTTTGGACAGAACCAAGGCCTTGCATGGTCCACGGACTCAAGCCTGTGGGGAAACCAAACAAAAAAAAAATAAATCTCGAAAGTTTTGGACAGAACCAAGGTCTTGCATGGTCCTCGGACTCAAACCTATGGGGAAACAAGTACAAGAGATATCAAAAGTTTTGGACAGAACCAAGGTCTTGCATGGTCCTCGGAAACCTAAACCAAGTACAAGAGATGAAAATTTGGACAGAACCAAGGCCTTGCATGGTCCACGGACTCAAGCCTGTGGGGAAACCAAACACAAAAAAAATAAGTCTCGAAAGTTTTGGACAGAACCAAGGTCTTGCATGGTCCTCGGACTCAAACCTATGGGGAAACCAAGTACAAGAGATGAAAATCAAAAGTTTTGGACAGAACCAAGGCCTTGCATGGTCCACGGACTCAAGCCTGTGGGGAAACCAAACACAAAAAAAATAAGTCTCGAAAGTTTTGGACAGAACCAAGGTCTTGCATGGTCTCGGACTCAAACCTATGGGGAAACCAAGTACAAGAGATGAAAATCAAAAGTTTTGGACAGAACCAAGGCCTTGCATGGTCCACGGACTCAAGCCTGTGGGGAAACCAAACACAAAAAAATAAGTCTCGTAAGTTTTGGACAGAACCAAGGTCTTGCATGGTCCTCGGACTCAAACCTATGGGGAAACCAAGTACAAGAGATGAAAATCAAAAGTTTTGGACAGAACCAAGGCCTTGCATGGTCCACGGACTCAAGCCTGTGGGGAAACCAAACACAAAAAAAATAAGTCTCGTAAGTTTTGGACAGAACCAAGGTCTTGCATGGTCCTCGGACTCAAACCTATGGGGAAACCAAGTACAAGAGATGAAAATCAAAAGTTTTGGACAGAACCAAGGCCTTGCATGGTCCACGGACTCAAGCCTGTGGGGAAACCAAACACAAAAAAAATAAGTCTCGAAAGTTTTGGACAGAACCAAGGTCTTGCATGGTCCTCGGACTCAAACCTATGGGGAAACCAAGTACAAGAGATGAAAATCAAAGTTTTGGACAGAACCAAGGCCTTGCATGGTCCACGGACTCAAGCCTGGGGAAACCAAACACAAAAAAAAATAAGTCTCGAAAGTTTTGGACAGAACCAAGTCTTGCATGGTCCTCGGACTCAACCTATGGGGAAACCAAGTACAAGAGATGAAAATCAAAATTTTGGACAGAACCAAGGCCTTGCATGGTCCACGGACTCAAGCCTGTGGGGAAACCAAACACAAAAAAAATAAGTCTCGTAAGTTTTGGACAGAACCAAGGTCTTGCATGGTCCTCGGACTCAAACCTATGGGGAAACCAAGTACAAGAGATGAAAATCAAAAGTTTTGGACAGAACCAAGGCCTTGCATGGTCCACGGACTCAAGCCTGTGGGGAAACCAAACACAAAAAAAATAAGTCTCGAAAGTTTTGGACAGAACCAAGGTCTTGCATGGTCCTCGGACTCAAACCTATGGGGAAACCAAGTACAAGAGATGAAAATCAAAAGTTTTGGACAGAACCAAGGCCTTGCATGGTCCACGGACTCAAGCCTGTGGGGAAACCAAACACAAAAAAAAATAAGTCTCGAAAGTTTTGGACAGAACCAAGGTCTTGCATGGTCCTCGGACTCAAACCTATGGGGAAACCAAGTACAAGAGATGAAAATCAAAAGTTTTGGACAGAACCAAGGTCTTGTATGGTCCTCGGACTCAAACCTATGATAAAACCAACTACTCGTAAGGAAAAACTACATTACGTAGAATTTGGATTCATCTGAGGAAAGCTCCCCACTCGCCATTGGGTCAGTTCCCAAACTGCGGGGATTCGCAAGTCTGCTCTTAGATCTGCAGCACCAGGGGAATCGATGCGACGTAGGGCAATACGTCACCTGAGAAACAATTTGAGTTCTTTACCCTCCGTCAACTCCTTGGACGGTACTCTCATACTTATCACAGAATATTCAATTGTTATTTTTGCTAGTTTCCTGAGCTAAACCTGCTATGAGTTATCGCCGTAAGGTTTGGTAGTGTTGGTACATTAGAACTGATTGGATTATGTTTCAAAACTTCCTGCTCTAAGTATCATTGAAGAAACAGACACAGGGAGCACACCCTTCCACAAAATAATGTTGCAAAAAGAGTAGTATTCAAAATAAGTAGGCAAAATTTCCTTTCTTATTAGAACAAAGAAACAGTACAGCATACAACAAAAAGCTGAAATCAACTTGTGATAAAACTTGCTACATGATAGAAAGGAAGGTTACAAGGAAGCAAGAGAAGGCCGAGGAGGTAGCACAGACGAGACGTGGGCTACTGCTTCGAGGCCTTGTCCCTTCCCCCATGCTTTCGCATGCCCATAGCTCCGGCAGCAAAGGAGCCCAACTTGAGCCTCACGCCGCAGTGGGGAGGACGCAGGTAGCACAGAGGAGAGGTTGGCTACTGCCTCAAGACCTCGTTTCATCCTCAACGCTTTCACGTGCCCGAAACTCAGGCAGCAAAAGAACCTGACCTCAGGCTAACACCATCTACAAAGAAGATGCAGGGAGCCGAAAGTTGGGAAGCCCCCGCAGAAATTTGCCGGCTGCAAGGTAGACAGTGCTGATGGTGGAAATTCCTTCTTCGGACATACCAAAAATCTGGCATGACCAGAACCTGCTTCGGATTTTGACTAAAAGCGTGGGAAACATCCTCTCCCCTCTGTCATAAGGGAATATTTCTTTGAATCTATGCCTTCGTTGCCCGTATATCACTCTTCTGAGCTTGAGGAGAACGTGGCGCCCTTGCGGCGGAGAGAGTTTTTCTTCCCCGACCCTTGTCTCAAACATGACTTGCTGCGGGAGGAAGCTGAAGGAGGAGACTAAGGAGCTGGTGCCTAGGCAAAGAAACTTGCTCTCTTATTTATTTGAGGAGATAGGGTGGTAGCATTTAATTAGCGCAGCTTCTCGAGGAACGCTACAGACAAAACGTCTCCAGCTCGACTTCCAACAAACCTCTGCAACGACAAGACTAAAGGAGCCTCGTCGAGGTGCACCTCGAACATCGGGACACCCAGAAGTACCGCGTGGCCAAAGATTATGGAAATATCTCATGACCCGTGGGCCTAGTAAATCCGCGGCCCATGCCCTTGCTACATGATGGCCCACGGACTACGGGCCCCGCCGGGTAATAACTAATGCCGAGGACAACCTCCTGCCCGGCCGCGTACGGGATACCTGAGGAGAGGGAATAAAACAGAACCAAGGCCTTGCATGGTCCTCGGACTCAAGCCTATGGGGAAACCAAGTATAAAAATTATTATTATTACAAGTCATGGACTGAACTAAGGCCTTGCATGGTCCTCGGACTCAAGTCTATGGGGAAACCAAGTATAAAAATTATTATTATTACGAGTTTTGTATAGAATCAAGGCCTTGTATGGTCCTCGGACCCAAACACGGCATCAAGCCTCCAGTTCTCTCCTCGGCCAGCATGGGTAATCATTACTTTTCACTGGTCGGCCTTAGTGGGCCAAACACTTATATTAGAGTTATGGCAACATCTTTTTATTATCAAGTATTTTGGTCTTAGTTGTCATCGGTTTAGAGACTTTCTCATTGAGCCGAGCAGCATTTACCAATATACAAAAACATAAACGGAATATGCAAAATGAAATAATAAACACTTTTATTAATATAAGAGATTATTACAATGTACGAAAAAGGGCTCAAACAAGCCTATACAAAAGGAGAACTGCTGAAGCAACGATAACACTCGCAGTACAGAGAAGTAAACAGTCAGGCTTCTTCTAAAACTCATCTTCAAGGTCTCTTCAGTCTCTGCCTCAACATTGCTCATATCATGACAAGAACCTTCTTCGGAAAAGGATGAAGGAGAAGGAAGAAGAATTGAAGGAGAAGGAAATAGTAATGAAGAAATCAATGAAGAAGATGGAGGAGATGAAGGAGGAAGATGGAGGACATGAGTAAAGAAGGAGGAGAAGAAGAGAGAAGGGACGAAAAGAAAGAAAAGGAGCAAAAGAGGGAGAAGCAGAAGCACTTAGCCCCTGCCTCAGCCCTGACTCCTAACACGTTGGTGCCATATTAGGTATGCACATGAGGAGCCGGGTGGTGCTGGTCTTGGTTGTTCTCGACTCAGTCGCGCCGAGAGTTCGACACGACGAGTCCCTGCTTCGGATTTTGGCTGAAAGAAAGGCGAGACAGATCTTAAGTCTGTGCCACCCTTGCCCTGATCGAGCCATTTCAAGTTTTATCAGAATATGGTGTCTAGAAGAGGGGCATGATTTCTTCATCATTTGGTGCGATCTCAGAAGAATAGAAGGGAGTTAGTACGAAAGTGATGGCCTCCTGCTTGCCTTCTTATAGGAAAAGCAGAACGGATGGCATTAAATGCATTCAACCTTCCCAAAGAATCTGAAGAAAAAAGAGGCGTCCGTTCCACTTCTCCACCTTATCAAATGAGCCGCTGGATATAAATGAGCCTCATTAAGGGGAATTCATTAAGGGCGCGTCTGGGACATCCAAGCGGAAGGAGCAGATCCCGAGCGGATTAAAAGGAATCCCTCAAAAACCGCCTGACTTCCTGAGAAACCGCTCACATAAATGCGGGATCAAGCTAAATGGGCCATATTAAGGGCCCGGGTTTGCCAAAACCCTCCTTTCCAATCCGGAATTCGGATAGAAGGGTTTTGAGGGGCTATTGTGGGGCCCAGCAATTCGTGGACCAGGCCCATTTGCCCTTAGAAAGTCCGAGGGCCCAATCCGAGGAGAACTGTGGCCCAAGCTCCATGACGCCGAGTACGGACCAATTTTTGGGAGGCAGCCGAGGACAGTCTAGTCCTCGGCAGGCCCATAATCCGCCCAGAATAAAGGGATAAATTCGTAAGGAAATCCAAAATACCTTGGGGCGATTACCCTAAATACCCTTCTGGATAAGGCCCAATGCCTGGCAGAACCGTACTCTACAGCTTTATCAAGTCATCCCCAACAATTCCGGGATTAGACTGATGGGACCAATGTCAGTATTTGTAAAGACTGACCCTACACGTGGACGAAGGACATCGAACGCACACTAGTATAAAAGGAGAAGTAAGTGAATCTAGCAGGGGGAGGCAAAAAAGGGAGACTTCATGAGGAAGATCGCCGGAACGATCCATGCACAGAACAGAGAAAGTCCTCCGTTGGACAGCCGGAAAGGACCACAAGGGCCCTCGGATCAAGTCCGAGGATCCCATTCTCAGAAGTGGCAGTATGGCGGGGTTTTAAACGTTTAGGCCCAGTCCATTTTCCACAGGGATCTTTCTGAAATCCAGACCGGACCATCCCCCCGTGACCAAGCCCAAGCTTTTCAAGCCCACTCTCTACAAATCGTATTGTGAGGGATCTCTCCCGCGTGAACCCTAAGATGTCACTGGGCCGCGCAGGAATCGTGTCCCTACAGTCACACTTATATAAATTGATCACAATTGAGCACAAGAACAGTTTAGATTGCTACAGTGTTCTCTCTCTATTTTTCCAATCCTCTTCCCATGGAGGGTTTCTTTCATTATATAACTCCTCTTGGATCATCTTGGTCATATACCTGTTGATCATCTGAGCCATTACCTGAGTACCTATTCCATCAAATATTCTCTGGGGCTTTCTACGAGTTGTGATAGCCAAAGTAGTACTGTTCAGAAGTCTTCTCCACATAAATGCGGCCAGAAAAATAGCTGCAGTACATTTAATGTGGTGGTAGCAGCTTTCCCTTAGATATTTTTGGTTTCCTTCCTTCTTGTATGTTCATGAAGCACGTTCCTATTGTTGGAGCTTCTTGGAGGATTACTCTAATTGCTAGAACATGTACTTGAGCTGCACTCATCATATCCAAGGAGGAGTTCTTCCTCGGACCGCCTTCCACTTGTCCCTTAGTTATGAGACTTTAAATTGGAACTCTTGATAACTATTTGTCCCTCCTCGGATCATTCAACATCCTCAGACGAAGCCCAAGGCCCCAATATATGATTTTGGGCCATTATCCCTACAATATGTATCTTAATGTGTATCTTTTAAGTATATCTATACATATGCATGAAATCACAAGCTAGTTAAGAACAAGAGAAGAAGAAATGTGTTATGAATTTTGTAAAAGAAAAATCTCACATGAAAAAAAAATTATAAAATAAATAAAAATATTTTAGAAATTTTTCTCAAAAATCTTTTTTCAACTATTTTCATTAGTTATATGCATACTTAATGGCAATTTTTTAAACAAAATTGGATGAAATGTTTAAATTGAATAAATTTGAAATTTAGATAACTTAATTGAATGAAAGTAAAGTTGATTGAAATTCATTTCAATCAAATTTAAAGGATGTAATTTGCATTTTAGTCTAAAATTTTAGAGCATTTAATTTAATTTTTCATAATTTTTTAAATATATTTAATTTATATGAAATAATGAAAATCACATTTTGTTATTGGACCAATGAAACACGTGGCATTTGATGTAGCACTTAACAGCCATGTCAGGAAAAATAAAAACTAATGGAGGGACTAACAATCCAAATTATATGTCACAATAAGTGTAAAATTCAAATTTCAAAGTGTAAAATCTAATTTATTATCCAAAGACCCCCAAACTTTTTTTCTTTTTGGAGAAAGAAAATAGTTTGCTTCATTTTTTTTTTTTTTTTTTTTTTGAAAGAGTTTCAACCTATGGCGTCTACTCCTAATAATAGCTATTTATCATCAAACTAAGACACTAGTCAGTTTTTGATATAGGCAATGATTGAATCTCAGATCTTTTATTCAACCATCAAACACCAATTGGCTCATTCATAACAAATTTTGAAGCATTTTATATTTGAAGAAATTCTACCTCAAGAATATTTGAAGAACATTTGAAGATAATTTATTCAAGTCATTCTTTCAAGCCTTAGAATTCTATTGGAATCAATTTCCAAAAACTTCAAAAAGCTTCAAATCATCGAAACTCTACGAATTCAAGTCTCTAAAACTTTGACAAAATCTACACAAAAGCATTCGAATATGAAGAATATTGAAAGAACACCGAAAATTTGAAGAATAAAAAGAGCAAAGTGAAAAATTCGTAGATGTTAACAATATTATTTGCAAATGATTTTGTGTTTACATCATTTTTTCATTCTATATGCCATTTTTGAACTTTTTTGTGCATTGTACAAGTTATTGATTAGAATGAAAAATTATATTCTATCTTGTCATAAATGACATACCAACAAAGTTGACAAATCAAAGCAAGACACAATACACATAGGAGCAAAAATTAAAAGTGAAATTAATTATGATATTTGCTTTTTTTATATTATTATCAAAATGATATGTCATTTATATCACTTTTGTGCATTGTACAAGTTATTATTGGCCTGTTTTTTCTGCATTGTACAAGTTATTGATTAGTATGAAAAATTATATTCTATCTTGTCATAAATGACATACCAACAAAGTTGACAAATCAAAGTATGACACAATACACAAAGGAGCAAAAAATAAAAATGAAATTAATTATGATATTTGCATTTTTTTTTAAATCAAAAAGATATATGCATTCTTAAATAGGCATAAAATAGAACTATCACTATATCATGCAATTTTCAAATTTAAAAAATACATATAGTATGATCAAATCAATGCACCCTCTTATTGTCTTTCAATTATTTAGTCTTTCAAATAAAACACTTTTTTAATAGTGTCTGCTCCATGACGATTGTTCTTTATTATCAAACTAAGACATCGATTGGTTTTTGGGATTGGTGAGTAATGAATCCAAAATCTCTCATTTGATGAGAAGAAATGAACTAACATTATTGAGATATTGGAGGAAATTAATAATCAATGATAAGTGTAAAAATTAGTACAAGGATTGACCATTCGTAAATAATGACAAGTGTAGCAGGAGGCAAAATGTTGAACAAGGATTTTATAAAGGAATAAAAATAGTAAATTAATCAAATATGAAAATTTTCAGAATTACAACAGAAAGGATAGCCCTAAACTGCAATTCATATTTGTTTTCAATTTTCCTATCTTACAAGGAATATCTAACTAGACGAATCAAGGAAGCAACTTCCTAAATCTCGGTATTACAATCTCATAAAATACAACATAAAATAACAATATCTACCTAGTCCCAGATCCTGAAAGGTATGATCGTGCTAGCAAGAAACTCCTTTCTTTCTGCCTTTTGTATTCATTATAGCGCAAGAAGAAATAACCAAGATAATCGAAATCAATTGGAGACATTTTTGCCTATAAACAAAAAAACATAAATATAGTAAGTCATGGATGTTATAAGGAATAGGGATATTCAATAGCAAAGTAGGAATAGAGTTACCTGAATTATTCCCCACAAAGCCCAATATAAGTGTGAAGCTAACATATATGTATTTGATTCCACATAGAGAGCTTCAAGATCTTTGTCAGGTACCTGCTAATAAAATTATAATTGTTAAAGAACAAAAAAAAAAA
Source organism: Quercus lobata (assembly GCF_001633185.2). NCBI lineage: Eukaryota > Viridiplantae > Streptophyta > Magnoliopsida > Fagales > Fagaceae > Quercus > Quercus lobata. The sequence goes on from NC_044905.1 coordinate 87,949,021, forward strand.
AAGCTTAGTATTAGAACTTTTAAATGAAATCATGAATGCAAGGAGCCCATTATCAAAATTTTATTCCAATGGCTGCCATTGTGAATGTCATGGATAATACCTGGATAGATATTAGTACATGCAGATGATTTTAATTGTAATTTTTAATACAATCAGATTAAATAAAAAGTGCAAAAAGTGTTTACATGGCTGTGATGATTATGGGCTAAAACCAACAGCCTTCATAACTCCAATTTTTAATACCCTAAGCTTATTAATTGTGACTCTCATATAGGACTATATTAAATTCATAAACCATTCTATAAACATTAAAAAAAAAAAAAAAAAAAAAAAACTGCATACTAAAATTTTAAGGTGCAAATGGAACACAATGCTGACATACCTCCAGTGGATTGTCAGGTTGTAAATAATGCCTGAAGAAATGGTATTGTTCATCCTTACTAGGGTATCTGCATTAAAATTACATTGAACAGTCCAGGAATTGTATCATGTTTGAGTCACAATGACAAATGAGAATGAAACAAGCAAAAAACAAAAAATAAAAAACGTACAAGCTGTAGTCACAATCATAGCCTGCATATTCATTAAAGTGATTTCCAATGTCGAAGCCTCTATAGTTGTATGATCCATACTCAAAATCAATTAAGTAGAGTTTCTCTGAACATTCACCAAACAAACAATAAGGTTAAACGATAAAACTGAGAATAATTACAGCTAACTAAAACTCATATTATTCCAGTAGTATTTTGTTATCTTCTATAGACATTGGAAAGCATTTTGAGCCCCAGCATCAAATTTGATTCCTGTTTTGCAGTCCATAAGTCATAATCATGGGTATGGCAGATACTAGATTCTCAAATAAACAGCTCCAAGGCAATAGATAATTGAAGAATTTAAGCAATGCATCAGACGGACCATAGACATTTCATATAAAAACTATTCAAATTGACCCCACTATCTAATCAGGGTACAAAGAAAGCCCCATTGGCTACAACTCCACATGATTGGCATAAGCAAAGTCTTATTTCAAATCCAGGCAACTTGAATGATAGTAATTCCATAACATTACTCTTTCATACATGTCATAATCTAGTACTCACCATTTAGATTACCATCAAATTAAGAGACAAAAAAACCACTACGTGTCTATAATATTTGCAACATTGATGGAGGTGAAAGCAGGGTGTCTCCACATGTTAGCATGCATGTGTGAGTGAGAGAGAATTTGAAGTGTATTATGAAATTTGGCACATAAATATTGTAACATAAACAAATCAGCCATAGAACATAGTAACAGAAATAGAACTGCAGTCAACAGAAGTCATAAATACCTTCTTCATCATTAACCATTAGATTTCCACAAAGCAAGTCATTATGAGCAAAAACCACTGGCGCATTAAGAAGGCCTGTCAGTTCCTGTTTCATTATCAGAAAACATATCCATAAAGAGGAATAAGCCTTTCACCTTAATAAACTTAAATAGCATTTTTCCATGACCATTAGCCAAATTTTTATAAATCTTGTCAGATTCCATCCCACCAAAAACTATTAAGGTAAAAAGAATAAAACTAAGAAAATTCCAACGGATCATTATACATAACTACAAGTCTGGGCACATACTGCATCCTACAATTGTTCTTCTGGATACCGATATGCCCATCTAGCACATTCTCAAATTATACCCCCCATCTGGATATGATTTTACTAAAATAGTAAAATACTCAAGGAATGGTTCCAGATTAATTGGTTAACAAATGGAAAAGGAACATTTATGTGTCTGCTTTTGAGAAATATTTTTTGTCATATGATATCAGTAGTTCAAATTTACCATATCAATGTAAAATAACAAGGTCTCTTCAGCAAGTTAATATGTAAATACTGTATTTAACTGTGCAGTCTCTAGACTTAGTTCCTGCACCTGTTTATCACCAAAGCAGCAAAGTAAAACTCCTTAAAAAGTTATATCTTGTTCTTGAATCAGCAAGGCCAGATAAGTATGGTAGATAAAGAAACAACTAGGTTCATGCCTAGTTAAAAGAAGTTACAGAAGACTGACAACTTTAAAATAGGATATAAGACATCAAAACAAAGCAATCACATGCTTTTTCTATGAAAGCAGGCAATACCTTGAGCTCAACAATTTCGTCATGAATTTCCTTATATGAAATCATCTTATGCAGCCTCTGCTTCTCACTATCATCAAATTCAAGAACGGATGCTGCAACAAAAGTTCAAATATCAAAAGATTAACATGTGATGGACGGCAACTACAGAACACACACACATCAGTAGGAATGTATGTATATTAAAAATAGAGCAAGGATCAGGGAAAAAAGGTCAAACAGTGGACGTTGAATGCCAGGTTCAAGTAAATTAGCATAGAATGGTATAGATTGACAAGTAAGCAACTAAGCATGGCTAGTAATCCATCAGGGTGAGATAAAAGAACCTTTTTCAAAGAACTTGGAGATGTCATTCCACAGCTGAGGTTCTTTAGAGCCTGGAATTTCCACTTCATGAAACTTGCGTAGTTGCTTGGCAATCTCAGCAGCTAGCTTTGGCTTTCTCATGTCTGCCAAGGGAAATAATGTCAATACAAAGGTTATATATATAAAAACTTTATTGAACGAAAAAAACTAATACAAGAAAAGCCAGAGTATACACAATGTGTGCTAAGGAAAGCATAGGTTCAAAAACAAACTAAGAAGAATAAAAAATACATCTATCAAGCAAATCAACTAATGAAGAAAAAGTTATGCCCCCCCGAAGCATTAGTCCACCCAAACAAAGTTTGGAAAAAAGACATCTTCATCTTCATATTAAGAAAATATATATATATAAAGATAAGTATACTATTTAATTGAGAACAGCCTTCAGCTTTTATAAATTTTTACTTCGGTTGCCATTGAAATCCATGCCTAAAGAAAAATTATTTGGCAGATGAGGTTGCTAAAAACATAGGCTTGTCAATAAATGAAGAAGAAAATTGGGGAAAAAATGATGCCGTAATTTAATTTCCAATATGGTTTAAGGAATTAACCAAAAAAAGGCAAGGAAGTTTTTTTTTTTTTTTTTTATGCATGTCCTGAAAGAATCGGGGGATGGGGGGATGCACATATATACACTTGTCACCTTGGATTTCAGATTAAATGGTACTATGAAATGGCCTCTGCCCTCCTTGCACATTCTCTAATCAATGTCCTTGAATTGAATGACAAGAAATTCTAAAAGTGACTACAAAATATAATTTCAATTTTGGGATTATTGCCACTTCAAAAGTCTTTTGTTCATGGGGAAAACCCTTAGCTACTTGTAATTAATGCTGAAATTGGAGTCTGATTTTTAGTGAACTCAGTACAGGGCAACAATGTACACTCTTCTTGCAGTTATCCCTCAAAATCTACAGTGCTCTAAAGATAAATAAATTACTCAGCAGAGAATCACTTATAAATATATATCAATTAATTTACTAAAATCCATATTAGTCCTAACCTGACAAATATCATTCCCAAGTTTACCTGACTCAACTAGTGTCCGTGCATTGATAAAAGACTGCACCATTCCATTTCCAAAAACTCCAAGCAACTTGGCACCAAATCCTGCAGCCGAGAGGTATTTGATGGCCTAAACACAGTAAGTGATGAGTAATTAAAAAGTGAAACATGCAACTAAAAAGTCATCAACTATTCAGTAAAAGGAAAACGAAGTTTAAATACTGTGTGAAGCATCTTCTAGTAATGCAGTATAATCATCAAAAGTAAAAATTATTCTAATGGACCTACCATTTTTGGTTTCCTTTAGTAAGAATATCATAATTATTCGTAAATGAATTCCCAAAAAACAACTTGCCAACTATGCAAGTTTGTTTTACTAAACCTTAATGAGAATTCCGCATCAAAGCCTAAAACAGATAATTATATAATGCCAGGCACCAGACTAACCTAAAAGCACAACAACAAATTATAATATAGAGATCTAGCAGTGCCCACATCATCAGACATTGCTATTAAGCTATAATATCAGCAAAAACAAAACATACACTCAGTAAATTGCTTAACATAACACGCCATCTTCAACTTATTTGATTCAATAGAGAATCATTTCTAACAAAACAAATTAAGTACACAGTGAGTGATTATGGTCTTTCTAGACTAATTACACAAAAATGTCCATGAAGCTTAGGGAATCACCTGCAATTCCCTTTCGCGATTGATAACATACTCGGTGTTAGGCCCGTATAATCTGACTGTCACCGACACGTCGTTTCCACTTTCTTCCTTAACAGAAGCCTTCAGCACTATAACAATTTGAAGATCGATTTCCAGTTAGAAATTTCAATACTTCAAATCTCAAAAAAGTCAATACTGTAGCAAAGCAACAAATATTGCTAATTTCAAATTTCAATTTTGAGCTAATAGCGTAATCAAAATCGAGTAAGGAATATACTCACATAGATTTGTGATTCCTCCAGAAACAGTCTCTACGGAGAAGCGAGAATCGTCCAATTCTGACCATTTCTTGAACAGATCCTTGCACAACTCTCTGCAAAAACCGAAACGAATTTAAATCAAATACTTTCAATTTCATGCTACATCATAAATTAAGCTTCGTTGCATTAGCTCAAAACAACATCCAATCCTTTAAAATTTCCTCTCGTTTTTTACTTATTTTCCCACGCTTTCTCAGCTACCAAACGGCAAAACTAAGCTCGGGAATTCAAATGCATTTGAGAGAGAGAGAGAGAGAGAGAGAGAGAAGAGTAACGAACATGATGCAAGGTTTCATTTGAGGCAGAGAGAGAGAGTGATCAACGGTGAGAGAAGAGGACTGGATATCGGAGCTAAGGTTCGGGTTTTCTCGAGCTTCCTCTGCTACTTCCATGGCGTTCCAGATGTTCACAGCTCCCATATTTCTCTCTTTCTGACTCTTCTCGTTTATATGTAAATATATATTTTTTTTTCTTCAATTTGCTACTCTGCTAATATGCCCTCTCTCGTGTACGAAAAGCCTTAAAACTAGAAAAATTCAAATCATGTTGCTGTGATTTTTGGGGGCGAATCGGGAAGTCCGTATAATCTATATTATTATATAGGGAGAACGTGTGCGTGTTAGAAGTTGGAACGTGTGCGTATTATAAGGGATTTGAGTAATGCCGAATATGTCCCTCGCTGTTTCAACTCTCATGTCGTTTTCTTGATTTCATTTCGTGTGCATTTAGCATGTCTTAACAAGCAAACTCTTTTTTTTTTCTTTTCTTTTTTTAATTATTTAGATTTTTTTATGGGTACTATTTAATTTTTTTTATTTATTAATTATGGCTCTCATTGTATTTTTTGATATTATTCATAGATATCACTGTATTATTTCAATTATCTTTTAGTTTTATCTATAATATTTTCAACAAAAAAATTTTAATTTCAACTAAATAATCTATTTCCAAATGAAGCTAATTTTACAGTTATATGTATGACGTTGACATGTGCATTTTTGGTAATCTAAATCTCACACGGAGGTGTGTTGTCTACTACTACTAGATTGATAGATCCTCTAAATTCCTCATAAAAAACAAGAACCTCTAAATCAAAGTCATGGCCGACAATAAACTAACTTTTAATTAAAGCTTCTTTTTTTATTTTTTATGATAATGATATTATTTCATTATTTGATTATGAATAATTACATATGCTTACTTACCTTTCTCTCAAAAAAGAAAAAAATATGTGTATATGTCTATTTTTTTGAACTTCACGGAGTATTTAGTTAAGAGTTTAGGATTAATTACTAGGACACAAGAGTGGGAAAAATTAAATAATATCACGTTACTCGTATTAAAATCCAATAATTGAGAGGTATGTACATAAAATAATCATATCAGAATTCCACCACTACTATTAAGGTGTAGGGGTGTTCGCGATGCAATTTGGTGCGGTTTTGAGCCATTTTAAGCACCATGCTTCAATTTTGCGATCACATGTGCGGTTTGGTGCAGTGTATAAGGTGCTATTTGGTTGATTTTTAGATAGAATATTTTTCAAGATGTCATGGTCAATTTATAATTTACTGTTAATAATCATGATAATAAGTTTTTTTTTTTTTTAAAAAAGAAGATATATAACCTGTGTAACAAAAAAAAGTAACCAATTGCAGTGCAGTGCGGTTACTTTATTTTGCAGGCGGTTTTGGTCGGTTTGGGTGTGGTCGTGCAGTTTGAGTAGTTTGGTGAACACCCCTAATCAAAAAAATCTATATACCATAAAAATTTTAATTGAAATTAATACAAATTTTATTATAAAAAATTTAAGAACTGATGTGGTAAAAAATAAAAAAATAAAAATATTGGTATCACTTAAATAATATATATATATATATATATTAAATGAGTAATACTACAGATATAAACTATTTTATAATATTTTTACAAACTGTTAATATGGCTTTTTCCAAATAATTATTGTAAGTAAAAATATGATATTAGTGATCAATTCATATTAGAACTAGTAAGAATTTGCCACATTAGCAGTTTGTAAAAATATTGTAAAATAATTTGTGTCTGTAGCATTACTTATATTAAATTATTTTTTGTGATTGATGATAGCTTAATTTATAAGATATATATAGTTATATACTAAAATTTATAGTATTATTAAATTCAGTCTTCCTAAATTGTAACATCTTACTGAAAAGAAAATTAAAAAAAAATGTCAGTAATTTACATATATTGTTGCACTCAAACGGTCAAACTGAATACAAAAACACAACTTTGAAGTTTGAATTCAATGAAAGAATAGGATAACTTATCGTGAATGGCAGTCTTTTACAGTATCTTTTTATTTATTTATTTTTTTGTGAATAATCGTCTTGACTCTTGAGTATTGCCCGTCCGACCTCCTAAGTCCTAACCTTATACGGTTAAACGCCTAAATTGATTATGAATTTAATAATATGAGATTTTTAACAATTAATGAATAGACGGTTAAACGCCTAAATTGATTATGAATTTAATAATATGAGATTTTTAACAATTAATGAATAGCTGGAATGGGACCCCCAAAACTAAATAATTTCCATTGGATCACGTCACAAAATTCGGCCAATCCAAATCTACATTTTTCAAACGAGGGCCCTTTACACACGCAACCCCAAGTCAGGGGTACGACTTAACGTGCATACAAGGCCTCAGCATTTGACAAAGTCAAAAATCAGATGAACTCATCCATGATGAGAATGCTACGTGTTAATGCTTTAATGGTAGGGCACCAAAGAAGAAGAAGAAGAAGAAAACGTTTCCTTGCGTGTTTATAATGTGTTCGACGAGAATCTCTTCTTTTTTTTTCTTTTTTTAATACGAAATTTCAAGAACTATTTAAAAATAAAAATAAAAACCTTTATGGGTTTTGTGGGTTGAGAACGGTCACGAGTAAGGCCGGCTGAATGATGGTGCAAGAAATACGGTTGTTTAAGGCCTCAAGTAAAAAAAAGACTCTCAAATTTTAATCAATAGGGTTATTTATAATCAATAAATAAAATAATTTTTTTTACCAAATGAAAAACAAATAAAAAAATAGAGAAAAATGTAACGTCTATAATATTTTTCATAATACTTTTACAACTAATGTTAAGTAGTAGGTTGTTATAGTCTATCGTTGATGGCAAGAAAATAATTATAATGATATTTTCAAATAGAAAACAAAAAGCAGTTTAAAATCTAGAATTTGTTGTAAAAAATATTGTGAATGTTGCACTTCTAAAAAAAAGAATAATAATAAGAGTTTAATTAGCAAACTTTTACTAATTTTCATCTAAGTCTACCACTAACACCACTGTTTTACTTACCACTATCAATCTAACACATCAACAAGTATGAAAAATTTTGTCAAATTTTTCGTCTATAAAATTTCTAAAAAAAGAAAAAATTCAACGTAGTTCATGTTAATTAGTAATAATTTTGCATCTAAAACAAGATGATCAATTTTCACCTTAAGCCCCTAAATGCATCAAGCCGCACCTGGGCACGAGTACATAGAGGTTGAGATCCTATTTAACATTTTATTTAAAAACAGGAAAGTTACATTGTTACCCACATGTATGATCAAGCTGGCTTAATTACCAACCCGTGAGTTGTATTGGAATTAGGAAAAAAATATAGGGATGAGACAATATTTGAATTCAAATAAAATACAACAGATGTAACCAAATCCTTAATTTGCAAGTTTATCTGAAAGTTGTAGAAGCATTTGAGGGGTCATTCTACAATACCCATCTTTTTTTTGTGTGGGTACGTTACCCACCCATAGGTCAAATTGAAATTTTGATTTGCAACTGCATGGAGAGGGAAAGCTAGCATTGTTTTTAACTGTGCCCAAATCTAATTATGACATTACTTTATTTTAATAGTATCTGATGCTTTCACACTTGTACAAGTTGATTAATCTGCATAGATGGGCTGGAACAGTAAAAGATATATGTTTTTTTTTTTTTTTTTTGAGTAAACTACATATTCGGTCTCTATCCTATACATCATATTTCAATTTAGTCTCTAACATTCAATTTTGTTAATTTAGTCCCTAATCTTTTAATGCTGTGTCAATTTAATCTCTATCGTTATATCTTAGATGAAAATTGAAGACATGACAAATAGTCAAAATAAATTTTTTGTGTATTGTCACATCAACGAAATTTTTTTTTTTTGGCCATTAGACACGTCATCAATTTTCATCCAAAAAATAATGGTAATGACTAAATTGACACAACACTAAAAGGATAGGAACCAAATTGAGACAATTGAAAGGTTAGAAACCAAATTGAAATATGGTATATAGGATAGGGACCAAATATGTAGTTTACCTTTTTTTTTTTTTTTTTTTTTATAAACCAAAAATTTTATTAAAAGAGAAAACAATCTACACAGGCAAACAAGCCTCACCTTGAATAACAGAAACAAAAGAAGGGGGGTTGTTACCAAAATTAAAAAAACCAAAAAAAAATTATAAGCTAAAGACCATTTTGCCAGAGAATGAGAAGTCACACTGCACAACCTGAGAGCACCCAACAAACAAAAACCTTAGGAGAAGATGCCAAGAGAACTCGAGAGTTAGCACAAATAGACTTGATTCTCCAAGGGGGGCAAATTCCAAATCATAAAGAAGATTAGAACAAACTTAGGAGTCTAATTCTATGATAATCGTTTCAAACTCCAAGTTAACTGCTAAGAGCATCCACAATAGTGGAGCTAAAAATTTAGCTTTTTAGCTCCACTAAAAGTTACTTTATCCATTTTACTTACATACATACTGCAACAATGCATTTATTTTAGCTTTCAACACAATAAAATAATATAACCACTACAATAAAATAATATATCCCACTACCAAAAAAAAATCCACAGCACCCACCACAACCACTCCTACCATCAGCCACAGCCATAGCCACAACCACCACCACCACCACCACCACCACCGGCCACCAGTCCACAGTAGCAAAAAAAAAAAAACCCAAGTCTCCAATTTTTTTCCTCAACCCAGACCAAACAAAATCAACAATCACAAACAAAATAATAAAAAAATGCGGCACAACCATCACCAAGGCACCAACACAGCATCACCAACGACCCACCACCACCACCATCTCCACCGTTACCCCTGAAATCCAACAACCCAAACGCCGAAACCCACCAAACCCAAATCCAACTACCCAAACGTCGAAACAAAAACCTAGCCCGAAACACAAATCCGAAACACAAAGCCAAAACATAAGCACAACGCGAAACATAAAGCCGAAACACAAGTACAGCTCGAAACACAAAACCAAAACGCCGAAAATAGAGAAGAAAGGCCAAAATGGGTCAAGTTGGCGGTCAAACGTGGGTCGGCGGCAACGGGTCTGTGGTGGCTGGGCTCGTGCAGATTGGTGATGGGTCTCTTAGGAAGAAAGAAGGGTCTGTGGGTTTGTGGAGGAAGAAAGAAGAGATGGAGAGGATGTGAGGAGAGAGACGGAGAAAGGAGAATGAAGGAAAGAATAAAAAATAAAAAAAGAAGTGTGAACACAGAATAAAAAATTATTTTCATTTTAGCTGTGAGCTACCGTGCACATTTATAGATAGATGTGCACTATAGCAAAAACCAAAAAAAATTTAAGATTAGCTCCATTGCTGTAGCCTCTTTTTTGTGTTTTGGTGTAGCTAAAATAGCAATACAGCTATTTAGCTACACTGCTGCAAATGCTTTAAGAGCATCTCCAGCAGATTAGACAAATTTTTGTACTGTTTGAAGAATGAACAGTAACTTTTACCTTTTAGCTACTCACTTTTTCAATTATACTTTCCAACAGATTCTCTATCTCATTTAAATATTATTTCTTCATTCATTATTTATTCTTTTTTTAACAACTACACACCTTCTAACATTTTTTTATTCAATACCTTATTATTATAATGGAAAAAAAAAATATTTGAAGAATGAACAGTAGCTCATCAGACTTAATGAGCTCCTGTTCATGAGCCAAAAAGAAATTCAGGTATAGAGAGTCTGTTGGAGTGTCATTTTGTGGGTTTACTCTCTATAATAGAGAGTATTTTGTGTTTAGAGAGCCTATTGGAGATGCTTTAAGGTTACCCTCAAAGATATATGTGAAACTGAAATCACCAATTAATCCATCTGTTAATTACCTGACTAGCTAGTGTGCTAAATAAGATGAATTAAGTACAGTACAATAGTCAATAGTGTACCTTTTTACTCAATTAGTTACATTGCTACTTAAACCAACGTGATTGGTATGCTATGTTTCTCTGTCGCTAATGAAGGTTGGCTGCTCTAACCTCTCCTAGGCTGTAGAACCGTCGTCCCTCTTTGAAGGTGCTGTTTTGTCCTTTAGGGTAACAACGTTACACTAAGGTTTTTGTTGTGGGTTTTCTTCTTCGGGGATAGGGAAACACTATTCATCCCTTGCACCATGGAGGATCTCGCTGTACAGTGGAATGGGCTCTCTCTTTCGCACAGAGAATGACCTAAGTTCTGGTTACATTCAAATTTGGCTTCTGCTGAATATACTATTGCTGCAAAATTTTTGACGAAACGAGCCTTAAACACTGATGCAATTGCAGCAACCTTCAAGCCGTTATGGCGATCCAAAAACGGCTTCAGGGTGAAAAATCTTGGCAACCATGTTATCTTATTCAATTTTGACAATGAGGAAGAGGTGGATACGATTATGGCCAACGAGCCGTGGAGTTTTGACAAGCATCTTATGGTCCTACAACGATATGGTAAGGACTCAATTCTGGAAGAACTATCATTTAATCTCACGCATTTTTGGGTGCAGGTACATGGTATTCCTCTAGGATATATGAACCCGACAGTGGCGGCAGGACTTTGTGACACCGTAGGGAAAGTCATATGCCACCCAAAAGTGCCCATTGAAGATGGGGGTGGTTTCATGAGAGTGCGGATCCTTATTGATATATCTCAACCTTTAAGTTGGGGAAGGGTTACCTGCCTCGAGGATGATAAAGAATTATGGGTTTCTTTCAAATATGAGCGGCTGCCCAATCTGTGTTATTGGTGTGGGTGCCTAACGCATAATGACCGTGATTGTGAGTTGTGGTTAGACAGTGAGGGTACACTTGAAGAAACAAATAAGCAGTATGGTCCTTGGATACGGGCTCCTCCTTTTGTAAGCTCGCGCAAGGCAGTGATCATAGTGCCGGGCTTCTATGTCAAAAACAAGAACATACCAGTAAGAGGAAAATCTGGTGGCTTTTCACAGCAGCCGTCGGCGACAGATGAATTTTTGAAACGTACACAGGGAGCGTCTCAGCCTAATCAAGAAACTACTGAAACGGTGGAAGCAATAAATGAAACTTCAGAAAATTCTTTCCTTACACAGAATGGTCGAGCTGGCCATGATCAATCAGGTAAGGATTTGGCGCAACCACAAGTTAATTTGGAGACGTTAGAGAAACAAATAAAGGAAATTGACCGAGAATTACGGAGGTTTGACTTACCTGGGAATAACGTGCATGAGCAACCTATGGATACTGAAAATACTTCCCAAACTTATTTCCCTCCTCAAACAAAAATATCCCTTCACAGCCCCCCTGTTACGCCATATTCCCTTCAAAAATCAAATGTCCCAGCCAAAACCCAACATAATCTCAACCCGATCACACCATCCCTACATACTCCCAACCCAACCCCACCACCCATAAATACTCCCAACCTTATCAACGTCAACCCAACCCCACCACCATGCAATACTCCAAAAACTCCCAAAACCAATCACACCTCTCCCATACTGGACGTAACCCATACTAACACCCATCCCATAATCACGTGCAACTCCTCTCCCTCCACAATTCCTAAACAACTTCCCACATCTTAGCTGTTGCCGAACCAAACGTCCCTACCCCACCTTACCCGCCAAATCGCCTCTGTTTCTTTCTCCAAAAACAGAGCATCAAATGACACTCCATCATCTCTTCCTACACCCAACATGGCTCCAACAATCACTTACACCTCCAACAACAATACTAATACAAATAACCCGACCCCATCATCACCCACTACCTCCATAAACACCTCTGCTCCTCCATTCGAAAACAGAGCACCATATGACACTCCATCATCCCTTCTTACACCCAACATGGCCCCACCAATCATTTACACCTCAAAAAATAACACTAACACACATAAACCAACCCCACCATCCTCCACTACCTCCATAAACACCTTTGCTCCACCACCCGAAAACAGAGCACCTAAAAACACCCCTCTCATGGCTACTTGGAAACGCATCCCAAGACCTGGAACACATGAAACTCAAATTAAGACTGAACCAGTGGGGCAGAAACGTGCAGCTCCTCACCAAGCACATCAGTCTGAGTTATCAAGCAAGAAATATCTGGTTTCTCAAATTGATAATGAAAGCATCGTGATATTGGCGGAGGCTGGTTCTCAGCCCTGCCAGAAGCAATGAGTCTACTCGTTTGGAACTGTCGTGGGCTTGGGAACCTACGTACAGAAGATCAGCTTGCGGATATGGTGCGGGCAAAAGATCCCTCGGTTGTGTTCATAGCCGAAACATGGACCGATAGAGCAAGGCTAGAGAGAGTTCAGAGAAAAATTCAGTTCAAAAACATGTTTGAATCACCAAGGAGAGATAAGGTAGGGGGGCTGGCCTTATTCTGGAAGGAAGATTTTCCATTGGATATTGAGACTTTTTCTCCAAATCATATTGATAGCACAATCAACAAAAACCGGTTAATGAATGGAGATTTACGGGTTTTTACGGGGAACTGGCTACGCAAAAACGACTTGAATCTTGGGCCAAGCTACGGCAACTGAAAAATAGGAGAATTTCACCATGGTTGTGTGCTGGAGATTTCAATGAAATTACCCGCCAATCTGAAAAAAGTGGTGGTAGACCAAGGTCGCACAGTCAAATGCAACTCTTCCGAGATATGGTGGATGAATGCGCTTTTATAGACCTTGGCTTTGTGGGCTTCCCTTTTACTTGGCATAAACACTTTGCTGATTACACTGTTTGGGAACGGGTAGATAGGGCTTTGGCTACAACTGAATGGTTTAGTATGTTTCCTGGAACAAAAGTCCACCACTTAGACACAACAGTTTCAGACCATAAGCCAATATGGATCAATCCTGAAGGTATGTCAACAAACTTTTAGAAACCTTTTTGCTTCGAACAAATGTGGATGACTGACAAGGGGTGCGGAGAGACCATTGAAGCAGTGTGGACTGAGAATAGCTTGGAACCATGTGATACTAGAGTGCTAAAAAAATAGACAAATGTGGCCATGAATTATTATGTTGGAGCAAAAGACACTTTGGTAATGTATGACGGGAGTTGGAGAAAAAAAGAAAAGAATTACAGCAGGCAGAGAGAGTTTCGGTCCGAACTGGTGATTCTAGAAGAATGAGAGTACTGGAATCGGAAATAAACTTACTTCTTGATAAAGAGGCACAAATGTGGAGACAAAGGTCCAGGATCTTGTGGCTGAAGGATGGTGACCGTAACACTAAGTTCTTCCATAGCAAAGCTTCTCAGTGGCGCCGACGTACTTACATTACTAAATTGTATGACTCCACGGGTAGGTGGTGCACAAGCCAGAGCCAAGTAAATGACACCATTCTCGGGTTCTATAGGGATCTCTTTACAACAGTTAATCCGGAAAACTTGGCGGATGTGGTTGAAGTTATTCCTCAAGTAGTCACTGAGTCTATGAACGACACACCCACAAGGGCATTCACCATTCACGAAGTTGAAGTTGCAGTGAAAGAAATGGCACCGTTGAAAGCACCCGGCCCCGACGGCATGCCTCCTTTGTTCTATCAAAGCTATTGGTCCCTGGTTGGTTCAGATGTTTCCCACTCCATTTTACACTATCTGAACACAGGTACATTGCCACAATCTCTTGGTCATTCCTATATAACTTTAATTCCTAAAGTTAAAGATCCGGAATATGTGTCTCAATTTAGGCCTATAAGCTTGAGTAATGTGCTTTATCGTATTTTTGCTAAAGTTTTGGCAAATAGATTGAAAAAGATTATGCCTCAGCTTATTTCTGAACATCAGAGTGCTTTTTTGTCTGATCGCCTGATTTCTGACAATATTTTAGTGGCTTTTGAAACCTTGCATCATATAAGAAATCATAATAAAGGAAAAACAGGTTTTATGTCCTTGAAACTTGATATGAGCAAGGCCTATGATAGAGTGGAATGGTCTTACATGGAGCATGTTTTGGTGAAGATGGGTTTTCATAGTAGATGGGTACACCTTATGATTCTTTGTATTACAAATGCATCCTACTCTATTTTGATTAATGGGGAACCCCATGGCAATATTACTCCTACAAGAGGTCTCAGACAAGGGGATCCCCTGTCCCCCTACCTCTTTCTCATGTGCACTGAAGGCCTACATGGCCTAATCAATAAGGCAGCCCTTAATGGAGACATAAAAGGAGTATCTATTTGTCAAAATGGTCCTAAGCTAACCCACCTACTTTTTGCAGACAATAGTGTGATTTTTTGCAGGGCTAAGGAAAGTGAATGCCAATGCTTACTTGATATCTTGGCTAAATATGAGAATGCTTCGGGGCAACAAATTAATCGCACCAAGACTACTCTCTTCTTTAGCAAATCCACATCCGAAGAGATGCAAGCTTCAATCAAATCTATGCTTGGAGTTTCGGTCATTCAACAATATGAAAAATATCTTGGCCTTCCATCACTTGTGGGTCGAAAAAAGAAGGAGAGTTTCGCCCATATCAAGCAACAAGTTTGGAAAAGACTAGCTGGTTGGGAAGCTAAGCTCTTATCTCAAGCGGGATGAGAGATTTTAATCAAATCTGTGGCCCAAGCTCTACCCATTTACACAATGACATGCTTCAAACTACCACTTTCCTTGTGCCATGAGATTGAATCAATGATATGCAGATTTTTTTGGGGTCAAAAGGGTGATAATAGAAAAATTCATTGGGTTAAATGGCAAGATTTGTGTAAACCCAAAAACCAAGGGGGTATGGGCTTCAAAGACCTTGCTTTGTTTAATGATGCCCTCCTAGCCAAACAAACTTGGCGTCTACTTCATGACACGGATTCTTTATTCTACCGGGTCTTCAAGACGAAGTTTTTTCCAAATTCTACAATCATGGAAGCAAAAAATCCGGCAAACGCCTCATATGCTTGGAAGAGTATTTTGAAGGGGAGAGATGTTATCAAGAAAGGTGCAGCATGGAGAATAGGGTCAGGCCTATCTGTCAATGTATGGGGGGAGAATTGGCTGCCTACTAAACATACTCCTAGAATCATCACGCCTGTAGTGGTTGGGTGGGAAGGTGCTAAGGTTGGAGATTTTATTGACCAAGGGCAAAAAATATGGAAGGTTGATTTGGTTGATAGAGTTTTTTATGAGTTTGAAGCATCAATTATAAAAACTATTCCCCTGTGCCGCACCATTCAAGATGATGTCCTTATATGGCCATTCACACCGGACGGAAGATACACGGTCAAGTCAGGATACCGGTTTTTACAGGAAGCCTCTAGAGTGCAACAACCGGGTCAATCATCAACTCAAGCTCTGAAATCGCTGTGGAATAAAATCTGGACTCTTGAAGTTCCAAACAAAGTGAAGACTCTGTTATGGAAAGCTTGCAAAAACTCCCTACCCACAAAAGCAAACCTGTTTCGGCGCAAGATCACAACTGATGCACGGTGTGAGATATGCAAACAGGAAGATGAAGATATTATCCATGCTCTCTACCGCTATCCAGACTTGCAATCCCTTGGAAATTCCATACCGGAATGGAATCAAGGTACTCTCAAATAGAGCACATGTTTCACTGACTTTATTGGTTTGGTTTTTGCAGGTACAGCAGATCCAGCGCTCTTCTCCTTGGTGATATGGAACCTGTGGAACCGGAGAAATAATCTCCGACTCGGGAAACCAACACTCCCACTGGACAAGGTGCTGGAACACTTTAGGGAGCGACAACTTGAGTCCCATTCCAGCCCCATGACGTCCACAAAACAGGGGAGAACGCAGGCAGCAACGTGGACTCCGCCCCAAGATAACTGGTACAAGATTAACTTCGACGGCGCCACCTTTGCCGACGATAACAATGCATGATTGGGTGTTGTCATACGAAACAAAGACGGCAGAGTTATGGCATCTTTGTCCCAAAAAATTCCATTGCCAATGTCAGTCATAGAGGTCGAAGTCCTTGCAGCACGGAGAGCTCTTGAACTTGCTGTGGAGCTGGGCGTTGACCACGTCATACTTGAAGGGGACTCTGAAACACTACACAAGGCTTTGCTAGAAGAAGGCAGAAACTTTTCATCCTATAGACATTTAGTGCAAGACATTGTATATCTCAGTAATTTCCTTCCAGCTTTTAAAACTTCTCTTGTATGTCGCATGGGTAATAAGTTAGCTCACTCTCTAGCGAGGAAGTCAAAAACCCTCAATCATATGCAAATCTGGATGGAAAATGTGCCACCAGATCTATTACTTGTTGTTCAGGCTGACCTTACTAGCCTACCTTAATAATATTCAGCGAAGTTTTTTTCTCCAAAAAAAAAAAAAAAAAGTTACATTGCTACTTGAACTAACACGCTTAGTGTTGGGAATTTTATGAATTTGGTTGTTTGTTTTTGTTTAACAAAATTATTGAGAATTCTAATTCTGTAGAAAATGTCAATTATTGTGTACCGGCCCTTGTAAGGAACTAAGAATCACTAAGGTGAAATTCAAATTTAAAATTTACCTTTTCTTTAAAAAAAATTAATAATATATTATTGATTTTTATCTAAATTATATATTTATTAATATTTGTTGGGTTTTTTTTTTCATGGTCACTTGTCAAGAGCTGGAGGATTTTCTCAAAACAAAAAAAAGTGCTGGAGCCTCACCGCCTCACTAGACTTGGATTTGTTTTTGGTGGTCAATCCCAAAATTCGACGTCAACCTAAAGAAGACCAATAGCTATTGACACACTTCTAAGCGTTAAAATCTAAGAAAGACAATACAAATAATAAAGGAATTTTAATGTTTATTTTGCAATAAAGTGGAGATCGATAATGTAAAAAATTGTCAATTGTGCTTTGCGGCTATGCAAAAGGGGTAATTATTGAGTACTCCTGGAGTACTATAAATGCGTACTCCCCCCTTTCACATAATTGTAGGTCTCACTAATTAAATTTATAGTAGAACCCACAATTCATGTGAAAGGGGGGAGTATGCACTTATGATACTCTCGGAGTATTCAATAATTTTCCATGCGGACAGGCGATGACAAATTGTTCCGCTGATCAATTTGCAAAGAAAGAACATGAAATGATAGAACATCGGTGTGGTGTTGGCCAAAGGGCCTCCGATGACTAGGTTAGGTCAAGGTAAAAAGATTCACTTGCTTAAATCAGAGGGCTAAAATGGCTAAGGTTATGTTTGGTAACAGTTTTTTATTTTTATTTTCAAAAACTTGTTTTTGGGAATATAAAGAAAAAACAATTTTCTTGTATTTTTTAAATCAAAAACATGTTTGGTTAGTTGAAATTAAAAAGAGAGGTTTTTGAAGAAGAAAAATTGAAAATACTAAAATATGTTGTTCCTAGAATTTGAACTCTAATTGCTAACTTATTAAACGAGACAGATTCATTAAATTAAATGCGTAATTTCATTGACTTTTGAAAATTAAAAATTGAAAATAGCCTTTTATAGGTTTTCAATTTTCTTCACAAATTGAGTTTTGAGAACAGTATTTACTTTTTGACTATTTTGGGTTGCCAAACAAGTTTTTTAGTTTCAAAAATAGAAAATTGTTTTTGGAAACAAAAAATAAGGAAAAAAAAAACAATTACCAAACATGCCCTAAGAGTTGTGAGTATGAAATTGTATACCTTTCTCTCTCATGTGGGTTTTATAGCTCTTGTATTCATTGTCTGAATGAATATCTACATTTATGAGATTTGGAGCCGTTGGTAATAAATTTTGCCCTTTATTACTTGTCAACGGCTATTCATTTGTTGGTATCCAAACGTTACTCCTTAGTTGTCTTTTGTATTTAATATCTTTTATGGCTTTGTCTGTCATTGATAACCAACCGTTACGACTTGCATTAAATAAATGGGTCATGCTAACGAGTGCTCTTAGGACACTCGTTAATAATCCATTTTAGGAAAGTTTTGACATCACTTTTATGAGAAATGAAAAAAACTGTCAAAACATAAATTGCTTTATTTTCTTTTCCCATAAAAACTTTCTTTAACGGGATTCTTAACCAATGTCCTAAGGGCACTCGTTAGCATTTCCCTAAATAATATTTAGTTCATCCATTCGCAAGATGGATGATTATGATAAATTTACACTAATCAAAGATCATAATAGTATGGATCTCGAGATATGTTAAAACAAAATAATGTGCATCAGGATGATGAGATAAATGGAATAATCTATGTCTGACATTAGAGAAAAAATCAATGAAATAGTGCATGTTCAACAGTAATATATAAAAGAGATAAAAGATTAGAAACGTATGTTATTAATAGAAAATTACATAGATACATCAGAAAGTACTGCGTGCATAAATTAAATAGGCAAGACATCCTTATTCCAACCAAATACAAGTATCAGAAATACAAGATGCTTAGCCAAGAGTACAGCTACATTCAACTTGGTTAGAAGAAAACTAAA
Source organism: Quercus lobata (assembly GCF_001633185.2). Lineage (NCBI taxonomy): Eukaryota > Viridiplantae > Streptophyta > Magnoliopsida > Fagales > Fagaceae > Quercus > Quercus lobata. The sequence goes on from NC_044905.1 coordinate 87,968,221, forward strand.
CACCTAATGGCCTATTGACTACATGAATCAAATGCCCATTAGAGAGAAACGTGGTTCGAAGATTATAACACCCAATCCCACATAAGCACAAAACAGAAGCATAAGAGAGATATCGACCTTTTATGAATCTCATGCATACAAAGTTTTGTTTCAACAAAAAAACAAGATGTTAGGAGCTTTTTCTTTCCACAAAGAGAGAAGAGCACTAGCAGGAACGGAACCATGTACAAGCAGAGGGGGGCTGTGGCCCCCCCCAAATTTTTTTAAAATATTAAATAATAGGTATGTATTTAAGATTTTAGAAAATAAGTCCATAAAAAATTATATTTGCCTCTTTCAGGAAAATTATATTTGCCCCCCTCGACTTCGAATCCTAATTCCGTCCCTGAGCACTAGTGTAGGATTCTCGAGCCCTCGATAGTTCCAACACAACAAACTCATTTTAGGAAGCTGCTTAGCAGCCTCACCAAGATAAACTTTGGATTTTGAATGACTATGAGTTTTGGAGAATCAATTGACTAAATAATGGATAAAAAGAGTAAGATTTGGAATATTAATTTGAGAAGGCTTAATGGTAAAATATCATTGAAGTGATGAAAAATGACATCTACACCAATTGTTGTTGTTGTTTTTTGTTTTTTTTTTTTTGGTATAGGTGGAGATCGAACTCCAAATATCTTATTTGGCAACAATAAATTTTATCAATTGAGCTAACTTGATCCCACCTGTCACTATTAGTTAAGTGAAGAAAAATGTCCTCTTTACTTCTTAGAGAAAAAATATATGAAGAATATGTTGTCATATGCTATGCACAACATATTAATAATACATTGTTTCTAAAATAATATTTAGGGCTAATTATATATTTTGGCCTCCCAAAATTTTGAATTTTTTAAAAATATATATAATTATTTTAATGTTTTTAAAATTTAGTCTATAAAAATAAGAGTTACCTCCCAAATATTTGAATTAGTCCAATGACGCTCTTAAAAAAAAAAAAAATTGGTCTAATAGATATAGAGATATAATTTTATTTTTTGCAATTTTATTTTATATTGTAAAATGTGCTTTTTTATCTGTTAAATATTTGATAAATTTTGGCATCAAAAAATGTTTCAATCCATCTTTTTTAACTCGTTATGTGGCAATTAACAAGTTATTGACTCATTAAAAAAATCTTGTCATTAAAACCATACATAAAATGTGTCTTTAGTTGCCATATAATAGGTTAAAGCAAGATAGTTTCAAATATATTTGGAGTCTAATTTATTCATTCAAGTTTTAGATCATTCATGTTTTTGAAAGTTTCATTAGTTCAATTGAAATTTTTTTTATTAACTTTAGTATAAAATTTGATAATTTGTATTTAAAATGAAATTTTTTAAGAATTTCACTATAAAAATAGAAAAAATGAATTTTATTTTTAGAACGATTGCCATCAAACATGATTTTGTTTGAAAATACTAAACTTTTTTTTTGTTGGGTATGTATATATATATATATATATACATGTAAGGATTATTTTGATAAATATATTAGTGTCCCTAGTTCACTCTCAAACAAAAGTTACTGGCTCCACCGTTGATTTGTTTTTTGGTTTTTGTTTTCCACTGTTTCTCTGTGGTCTGTAATCTGTATAAAACCTGCTATATATGCTTTTATGCAAAAAATCTCAGCCCAAACGTACTGTTTTTTCGATAAGCTCTGCCCAAACGTACTGTTATTGTTTTTCACTATTTTGTTTTGTTTTGTTTTTTTTCGTTGAAATGGGCGAAGAATTTTTTTAAAATATAATATGACGTGGCAGACCTGGGTAGGTTGACGTGGCAGAGAAATAATATTTTATTCAAGCGGTTGGCCTCGTCAGCTTATTATTAGGAACTAAATTGAGCCAGGTCAGGGGTGTTTAACAGGGATTAAATTCAAATAATTAATTATCCCTAACATTTTAATTTTTTACAACCCTTTAATTCTTTTGCCCCTTATTCTTCTTCTTCATCCGGTTACTCTCTCTCCGGCAGCCACACAACCACCAATAACTCAGGTTGGTAAGAACCACCGTCTAGTAGATAAAGCTCTGCTCTCAGTCACACCTTCAGAGGCGGTCCAAGCTTTGAAGAAACCTTTGGATTTTGGTACTCTCAATTTTTTCAATCTTTTTATTAAATTCAAACCTTTTATTTTCTAGCGATGGTTAATCAATTGTACTAATAACGTTCATTTTTGGTAACCTCTTTAATAAAATCTTTAAAATACTTCTGTAGCTGTGGAAATGCTGCAACTGTTGTAGTTCCCTCCAACTGTTTGCAAAAATGCCTCTTCTAGTTCTACTTGGTCTTTTTTTTTTTTTTTCATAGACAAAGCCCTCTTTGCTAAGTTCAACACATAAACACAGAGAGACACACAGAGAGAGGAAAAGATGCTGAGACCGCTTTTCAAGAAGCCTACTTTGAAGCTTACCACATTTTCCCTCATCCAATTCAATCAACAGGTACAGCATTCCAGCTTTCCCAATCTCACCTCATTCATAAATCCTGTTTACAGTTTGGTCGATCTTAATTTTTTTTTCCCCCTCTCCTATGCAGAGAGAGCTGCACAGTAGGAACAAGAAGGCGATGGAGTTCATAGCCAAAGGATGGAGTGCTCTCAAGGAAGTTGATAGAGTCATCGATTACTGTGAGCTCAATGATCGTCGTCTCATTCCTCTCCTTAGGGTAATGATTACATGAATTATATCTAGATATGTGTTTATTTTGCTTTCCTATCTATATATGTTCTGTAATTGGAAATATAATGGAGAGGAAATAGAATGTTTGATAAACTACGCGCAATGTAGTCACCATAAAATGGAAGGAGAGGATAATATGTTTGATATTGTTCAAATAAATTAGCATTGAGAGTTATTAGAATACTAGACTCACCCAAATTTATTTGTTTGTTGGTAAGTTGCACATGACGATTTGGATTTTGAACCCACAACTTCACCCTCCACCTTATTCTTATAAAGGAGCTACCATTATGATAGATTTCATTGGCAACATGCCAAATTTATTTTAATATTCTTCATTGTTTTGAAAGCCAAGCAACATTGACATTTGTAAGGGCTTTTAAATTCAGTCCATATGCTGCTTAATGAACTTATTGGCTTTGATATTGGTTGATTGAGTTATGTATTATTATTATTTTTTATTGGTATACAGAATTGCCGGTTTATCTTTTTCCTTCATCTTTAGTTCTGATTTTCAGTAGACCTTTTTTTTTTTTAATTGTTGTCTTTAATTTATAGGGATAATTTCAATTCTATCTGACAATTCTGTGTTTATTTTAATTTTTTTTTCCTATTTCAATATCAGGCAGCTAAGGAAAACTTTGAGTTGGCTCTAGAGACTGACAACTCAAATACCCATGCCAGATTTTGGTTGTCCAAATTGCATTTGAAATATCATGTCCCAGGGGCATGTAAAGCTGTGTAAGTCAACGGTTAACATTTTCTAATTGACTTTTTTATTTGGTTATGCCCTGAGGTTGTGTTATTTCAAAATATCATTATTGCTGTAACATGTCAAAGGTGCCTAGTTCGGCGTAAAATGAAACAAAATTTTTTGATGCTTTGTTGTTTTCCTGACTAGATAAGGGTTAGTTTCATTTCAGTGAACTACATGGCTGTTGTTAGCTCCTCAAACTAACATGCCAAAGGGCTTAGAAACTGGAATTTTTTTTGGGCAGACCAACAAGATATTGATTGTTTAATTAAATCTCTATTAGCAGCCTTTATATTGTGTACAGTATTTTGAAATCAAGTAGGGATAAAGGATCAGTTCAAAAGTTTTATTTTTTATTATACTTATAAAAAAAAAAATTTATTTTCGATTACCTTTCTTGATTCTCTTTGTGGATATCTAATGTTGCTTCAATTTTTATTTAAATAGTTTGAACGGGTGCAGAGCACTGTCATTATCCTTTTTTTACTGGTTTTAATTATTTAAATGCGCATAAAATTGATATGGTCTTACTTTTTATGATAATAGAGGGGCTGCTTTGTTAGTTGAAGCTGCAGATATGGGTGATGCAGATGCACAGTATGAATTGGGCTGTCGACTGAGAGTTGAGGTTAGGCTGCCTGCACTTTGCACTGCAGAAACTATATGTTAAGCAAAGTCATGGGTTTTTTTCTCTTTGGTTTAAATTACACGCACACATACACGCTCAATAGGTCTTGAATCCATGATCATACTTTCCACCTTATTCTTACATGGAGAGGAGATGCTATTTGGGCTAGATCCTGTTGAACTTTTATAGTGAACTGACATAGTCAACCTTATCAATTGGCTTTGAGTTTTCTTGAGTTTTGAAAAGCTTTAATTACTGCTTTGTAATGTTCTTTGGCTTGTCTTTTGGATAGAATGATTATGTCCAATCAGATCAACAAGCTTTCTATTATTTGGAAAAGGCTGTTGATCAGGTATGTTTTCAGAAGCCAGAAGCATTTTAATGACTCTTTTGGATTGTCTCAAAACCTTAATGGACATTGTTATGTTATAGATGCATCCTGGTGCTCTTTACCTTCTTGGTGCTGTATATTTAACTGGGGACTGTGTGAAGAAAGACGTTGCCTCAGCATTATGGTGTTTCCATAGGGCATCAGAGAAGGTAACGGAAACCAATCTCATAGATTGATCAATTTTAGTTAATCATCATGGATAACATTTATGTGGGTGAACACTATCTTTTTTACTATAAATCTAATGAAGGTAGGCAAGGAAGTAGTGGAAATGTTAAAGAGAAGACAACCTGCTCTTTATCTAAAGAGTGTCCTTGTATTTACAAGATGTAAAGCTAGAATAAGATTCAAATCTAGAAATTGTTTCACAAATTATTCTTTCATATTTGCTTGGTCAAAACTGTTATAATGATCAATTCCTACAAACCTGATCTTTCATTCAGGCAGGAACGGATTGTTGCTTTTTTTTTGGGTGGGGGGTTGCAAAAATTGTACTCAATGCATAAAACTCTCATTTTTATGGGGTTTAGGAGAGGTGATGGTTTGTAGCCTTACCTCCAATCTTTTTAGAGGCTAATTCTCGGGCTAAAACCTACCACAAATCGCTTTGGATTGAAGACACTTGCCATTGCACCAATGTCTGACCTCTAAATAAAAGGCATGAAAAAAAATTTTGATCATTCAAAAAAAAAAAAAAAAATAGTAAAATTCAAAACTAAATAAATATATAAAAATTAAAACCAATTCTCAGGCTAAAACCTACCACATATCGCATTGGATGGAAGACACTTGCCTTTGCACCAAGGTCTGACCTCTAAATAAAAAGCATGAAAAAAATTTTGATCATTCAAAAATAAGAAATACAGTAAAATTCAAAACTAAATTAATATATGAAAATTAAAATTAAAAAAAGGTAAACAAAAAAAAGATATGAAGTGATTATTTTTAATACATTTCTATTCAATTATTTGTGATATATCAAAATATAATTCAATGTTCTTTTAAATTGCAACAATTATTTATGATTGATTCTGGACTGCAAGTTACTACAATTTCTCTTTCAATGTACAAAATCAAATAATCCATTAGAAAAATCGTCTTTTTATTTTGTTGCGAAACTTGGCTTTGACAATATTAATGAAAGAAAATGTTTGTTTCATAATTGCAATAAAAACTGGAAAAAGTAAATAGAAATAAAACTATTTTATAACGGAAATAGTATTAACCAAGAAAGTTGAAAATCATATTTATAATCATTATATGTCCAATATTCTTCTTACTGAAAAAACTAATTAATGTAGTAAAAAATTAAGACAAAAAATAAGCACTCAAACAATCCTTTGGGTCGGCATCACTTAAAATCCAAAGTCTCAAACTTTTAACGTTGGGTCCCAAACATGAGACTTTAACTTTGGGTCCCAAACATTAAACATAATAGACATCTTGATATATCATCTATTGAAGGGGGGGGGGGGGGTGATTAAAAGACGAAATCTTTGCCTTTTTCTTTAGAACATCTGGTCTTTCAAGAGTTATACTGGTTATTGAGATATAGTATGGGGGTAAGTTCATAGATTTTTTTTAACTGAATTGCATTTTATTGGAAAATTATATATATTTTCTAGCCAAGATTGTGGTTACCAGGTGCTTTGCTGCATAATGCACTGCACATTTTGCCCAGAAATTTAATTGAGGGGAGTTATGGAAAGAATACAGATATAATACTCAGGGTGGTGTCTTAATCCAGAATAATTGTCAGAAAATCCTCCCTGATTGAGCCAGTTGTATTGCCTTGTGCCTGAAGGAGAAATGTGTGCATGTGGATGTGTATCTCCTTCCATGTTCTTATCAGCAAAAAATGGAAAATCTATAAATTCAAACCATGAAATTGTAATTTTTTTTTAGACTAGCAAACCTATATGTTGAACTAGTCTTAGTTTTGTACTTCACAACATATGTGCAGGGACATACCGGTGCAGCTATTGCATATGGATCCCTTCTTCTAAGAGGTTAGTTCATCCCACCCATGCTTCTCATGTTGTGTTAATTGTGTTCTTTTGATAAGATTTCTGAAGATTGGCTTCAAATGGATTCCTTTTGTTTTACAGTTGTCTTTTCAGATTGATGTTATTGTCCATAGTTTATTTTATACTTCCAGATAGTAGAGTGAAGATAAACACATGACCACATTTGTAATTGACATTTATTGGATTGTAGTTGACACCTTATATATGTGGACCTCTTGATTGTCTAACATGTGTGCATGCACATAGCCCGGGGGGAGAGGGATGGGGGAGTTATTGGAAGACTAATCAGTAATCACCATAAGGTTCCTCCTTGAAGGATATTCAGATTAGAATTGATAAATTTTAGTTGATTAGAAAAGAATTAAGAGTATTTTCTGTTAAATACCTTCACACACACACACACCCTCCCTCTCTCTCTGTGAACTCTTTCAGCTGAGCCCAGTGGTGGCTCACACCCATTGGTAATTTTGCCTTTCTGAATTTTATGCTTAATGGCAAACTGGTGTGTCTTAGGTGTACAGGTCCCAGAATCTCTTACGAAATTCAGTGCTAAGAGGGGCTCCTCTGCCAAAACAAGGAAGAACAAAGAAAGCCCCATGATGAATCCAGTAGAGATGGCCAGACAACAGTTCCAAATTGCAGCAAAAGCTGGATGTGATCTTGGCCTTAGATGGTTGGATAGACTTGAGGAGGAAGAGAAACGTCTACTCACTAAATAACGTATGTCTAGACATAATTAGTTCTGTGGCACAACTAAACTGACATGAGTACCAACGAAAGGTATGGGCTCAAGATCAACCAACGAAGAAAGTCAGTGTTCCGCTGAAACTCCACCATACTTCTTGTCTATAATGGTTATTTGTCAGCAAGATATTTCTATAATGTAACATGTTGTATGATCTTGAAATATCTTCAAATAAGATTGGGAATTGCTCCATGTGCCAAAAAATTCGACTTTGTGAAATTTGGATTTACTGTGCCAAGTGATTGGGGGTATGTATTGTTGGGTAAGGGTACTTGAGTTAGCTGAAGAAAAAAAAGGATCCCCGCCAATTGAGGGAAAGGATCTCCAAAAGAATTCTTCTTCTTTTTTTTTTTTTTGGTGGTAAACCAGGAATAATATTAAGAACCCCTAACCGGGGAGAGAAATTTGAGGACGAATCCTCTCATAATAAATGCCAATATTATCATAATACAAAAGCATTGAAATGTCCACAGGCAGACTATCAAAAATCACAAAGTCTTGCTGGTTGATAGGCCCTCTTCTAGCTAGCGCATCGATGCACTTGTTGGCTTCACGGAAGCAATGAAGCAGCTTGACTTGAGGAATGCAACTGAAGAGAGTCTTGCAATCCACAATAAGGGAGGAGAGGTTAAGATTAGTTCTATTACCATTAGTAATCCATTCAAACACAACCTTTGCATCTATCGCAATCTCAACAGGGATATTCAGAGATAAACACAATGATAGGCCATCCCTAAGGGCCCATAGCTCAGCCTCCACGCTAGAAGAGACCCCAATATTACGGGTGAAGCCCTTTATCCAACCTCCATTAGCATCACAGATCAGACCACCTCCACCAGCTCTACCCGGGTTGCCCAAGGACGAGCCATCTGTATTTAAATTCACCCATCCATTGCTCAGCCTCATCCAACGGACTCTCCTAACTTCCTTGGTCACTGCCTTGCCTGGTTTACCAGAACAAAATATATATTTAGTAGCAGCATGAGTAATGGAAGACCATAAATTCTGGTTAGGCCTAACTCCCTTGAAAGCAATATTGTTCCTATGAATCCAAAATTCCACACCACAAATGAAAACAGAACATTCCAAGGAATCATATCTATTCTATGAGTTTTCGAGTTCAAGTTTTGCTTTAGCCATGCATCAAGGTCAAGCCTGAAGAAATCTGGCATATTCGAGGCTATAATAAATTTGTCCCAAACTGATTTGGTAAAGTTACAGTCGCGCAAGACATGAATAATAGATTCCCTTCCATTGTTGCAGGTTTGGCAGTGAGCATCTTAAGTGATACCCCTCTCCTAAAGCACTTCCTTAACTAGAATGCTTCGATGGTAGCACTTCCATAAGAAACACTTTGATTTTCGGCAAGGAATCAACCTTCCAAACCCAATCTCCCTTGAACCTGACAGGTGAATCATTATCACCTTTGGCGATGGTGTAGGCAGTCTTTTGATCAAGATCCCCAGAGGGTGAATGACCCCACACCACTTTATCTTCACACCAATGACTAGACGGAAAAGGAACAGCTCTAAGCATCATCATGATCTTATCTGGAAACACAAAAGGAACACCTGGTGAAGTCCCAAAAGAATTCTTCAATTCTTCCCTTCTTTAGCCAAATGTGTGACACATGACATTCAAATAAATGCTACATAGCTTACATCTAAATAAAAATTGGAAAGAATTGGAGGATTCAGGGGATCTTATCCCATAAAGATACATGTATTGCTTTTGTCATTTTCAGTGAACAAAGCATCTAATGGTGTGCCAATCTACCTTTTATGGGGTCGTTTTATAGTATAGTTTGTGCCTTAATTGAAGTGTCACAGGCACAACGTTGCACACTTGGCGCCCACAGAGTTCATGCTTGTTTAGTAGTTGAGTGGCTCTTGGGAAGTAGAGGATCAAATATAAATTATATATATATATATATGTACTTCCAAGAAATATATATTCTCCCAGAACATTAACAGTTTGTAAATTAGGAAAAGCAGGTTAGATGAGTAGTATCACTCTCAACTTATCTACTTATCTGAATGTTATAATTGGATTTGGCACTCATTTTAAATTGAGTGGGTGAAAATGAAATCTACAGGCTATAGTTTTCACTGATTATATAGTCATAAAAAGAAAAGAAAAAATAAGAGTGGTAACGGTTTGTCATTTTGTTGAATTAGAATGAATAATCAATTTGTAACATTCGTGAGTGAGACATGAAAATGCAACGAAGTTGTCTATAACCCTCTACATCAACCCCATGCTAAAGAAAAGTCGTCAATTTTTTGAATTATCAGGCAATCTTAAGTTCATTACCATCAGTTTCTCATAAAAAAAGAAAAAGTTCATTACCATCGTGACATCCAAGGGCATCTATGCTTATAGAGTAAATGATGGGTAATAACAATGACTCGCTTTGAGCTCCACTTGAATAACAGTTTTGGTTATGTAAAATTCCATAGCAAGTCATCTAATAGAGTGTGACAAAAAACCATAATTGGAGTGACCACAAGTGTTAGTATAAAAGCTCATTGAAATATGCCCGACCCCAGAGCTTGTACGTGAGACAAAAAGCTTCTGTTTTCGCTGATACGATATCCCTGCTACTGGTATCAATGGGACTGATCCGTATCAATGAACTGACCTGCACCATGTAGTGATGATGTACAGAAATTTGGAGTGAAATTAAAGCTGCCCAAAAGTTAAACATGGGTGGAACCCACCCTTTGTGGCTAGGGGCATGCAATGTTGTACCTCTCAATCTCAAATGAGCAGAGTGTAGTGTAGTGCAGTGTGTACGTACCTATGAAGGAGAGAAAGGTGGTATTGGTACGAGTACCATTATAATATGTGCTACCTCTTTCATCCATATCATATGATGACAAAAACACGTGAGATGAGATCCAAAGAATAAGAATTTGGACGAGAGTTTACATCAGAATTACCTCTGAATCTGATGGTAATAGTATTGCTGCCCTTCCCAGTACTCCCACTATAATTTGGCTATAATAAGGCTGTCAAACTCTCTGGTGTCGGTGGCCCGTGGGTCATTTTTCCATCAGAATTTGTGGGTCATTTCACTTCGTTATTCTAGTAATGTTATTTGTATTTTTTAAAAATATATGTAGATGAAAA